>NW_021703782.1:89909101-90131399 GCF_005190385.1 Monodon monoceros | reverse complement strand
AGATAGATAGATAGATAGATAGATAGATAGATAGATAGATAGATAGAATAGAAAAATGGATGGATGGATGAATGATGGATAGATAGATAGATGACTAAATAGATGGATGGATGGATAGATGGATGGACAGGTAAAATCTAGGCAGCTTAGCATGTCTTTTGGTTTTTGCTTCCCTTTTTTTGCTGCCTCTCCAGCTTGTCTCTTCCTACTTATTTTCCCAATATCTATCTATCTACCTATCTATCATCTATCAAAAGATACCAGTGGTTTGAGGGAGGGAATGAAGGAATCATAGTGGACATTGCTGTTTTGTCCTCTCCAACACTGATTCCCTCTTATTATGCCAATAGCACCCCAATTTCCCTTTGGGGATGCTATCGTCCTCCATTCCTAGGCTGTGTGACTCCAATGGGGCTACCTCCATTCCTCAGCTTCCTTCTTCAGGAGGTGAGCAGAGTCCTGATGATGAGTTTAGGATGAGCATGTGACAAATGCAAGGGGACAGGGTCGGCCCAATGAGAGACAGCCCTGGGATTACCCTTAGAATGCTGGAAAGGAGGACCTTTCCCAATGAATTTGCTAAACTGCTATGATTCAGCTTGGGGGTATGGGTGGCCATATAAGGAAAAAGCTTTCCAGAAGACGAAGCCAGCAGAGAGGAAAGCAAAGCTGAGAAATGGAGTCCAAGTCAAAAAAACGACTCCTGGGGCTTCCCTGGTGGCGCAGTGGTTGAGAGTCCGCCTGCCGATGCAGGGGACGCAGGTTTGTGCCCCGGTCCGGGAAGATCCCACATGCTGCGGAGTGGCTAGGCCCGTGAGCCATGGCCACTGAGCCTGCGCGTCCGGAGCCTGTGCTCCGCAATGGGAGAGGCCACAACAGTGAGAGGCCCGCATACTGCAAAAAAAAAAAAAAAAAACGACTCCTGGATTTTGTGATTTTTGAGAAAATAGAATCTTTTCTTGGAACATTTAAGTAGGATTCTGTCATGTACAACTCAAAGACTGCTGACTAAAACAGAGACTCAGAGAGAAGCAGCTGCAGGGGATGGAAAAAGGGATCACTACTGATGTTCTTCGAGAATTAAAAGTAAAGACTAGAATCCTTTTGAACGATATTTGGAAGCTGGACTGGGTCTCTGTACATGTGACCTTTCACCAAGACCAGACCAAGGTGGTCTCCGGACTTAGTACAGCCCTTTACGACAGGACTGGTAGAATTAGGAAATGTCAGGCTTGGAAGAAGATACTAGAAGCCATCTAGTCCTTTTCTCTATTCAGTGCTGAAATCTCCCTAAGCATCTTGAAAAACAACTCGCTCTGATTCTATTTGCACACTTCCAGGGATAAAGAACTTACTCCCACCGAGATGGCTTGTTATGGGTTGTATTGTGCTCTCTCCAAAATATGTTGAAGTCTTAACCCCCAGCATGTCCCAATATGACCTTATATATGAAATAGGGCCTTTGAAGACATAACCAAGCTAGGATGAGTCATTGGGCTGGGCCCTAATCCAATGTGACTGATGTCCTTACAAGAAAAGAGACGTGGGCTTCCCTGGTGGCACGGTGGTTAAGAATCCGCCTGCCAGTGCAGGGGACACGGGTTCGAGCCCTGGTCCGGGAAGATCCCACATGCTTCAGAGCAACTAAGCCTGTGTGCCACAACTACTGAGCCTGAGCTCTAGAGCCCGCAAGCCAGAACTACTGAGCCTGTCTGCCACAACTACTGAAGCCCACGTGCCTAGAGCCTGTGCTCTGCAACAAGAGAAGCCACTGCAATGAGAAGCCCGCGCACCGCAATGAAGAGTAGTCAAAGCTTGCTGCAACTAGAGAAAAGCCCACGCGTAGCGACGAAGACCCAACGCAGCCAAAATAAATAAATAAATTAATTAAATTTTAAAAAAAGAAAGAAAGAAAAGAGACACAGACGCAGAGAAGAAGGCCACGTGAAGATGGAGACAGAGACTAGAGTGATGCAGCCACAAACTCAGGAATGCCTGGGGCCACCAGAAGCTGGGAGAGGCTGGGAAGGATCTACCCCTAAAGACATCAGGGAGAGCAAAGCCTTGACAACACCTTGATTTTGGACTTCTAGCCTCCAGCACCATGAGAGAATACATTTCAACCCAGGAAAAAAACAGGGTTGTTTTAAGCCACCCAGTTTGTGGTATTTTGTTATAGCAGCCTTAGGAAACGAATACACAGCTCATTCCATTTTTAGCAAGTTTCATGTCAGAATGTACTTCTTGATATTGAGCTAAAATTTAACTCTACGCAACTACTCGCCACAGTTCAGCTTTCTGGAGTCAAACACGTGTCTGTTTTTTCCTCTACGAAACAAGGTATATTCTAGGCTGCGATTAGGTCCCGACTGAGACGTCTCTTCATTTATGTTTCTAGGCCATTCACAACCTGGTGGCTCTCAGAGCCTGGTATGGGTAAAGCTTCCAGTCACTTGCCACTTTTCAGTGGTCACCACCTATATGATTCAAGCCAACCTCAGTGTCTTCTTCGAGATGTGAGCTAAAAAGGCTTTGGGTTGGACCACAAACCACTACTAGGGGTGGTAGTGGCTACTTCTGAGAATCCTACAAAGTGACACCTTTTCATTCATAATTTTAAATAAATATGGTGATGGTTAGCACTATAATGAAAATCTGTTAGAGGAGAAAGCAAAATCATGAAACATAGAGAGAAGGTTATCAAAAGGCAGCATTGAAAATATATCCTGGCTTACAAAAAAAAAGAATGAAATAATGCCACTTGCAGCAACACGGATGGACCTAGAGATTATCAAACTAAGTGAAGTAAGACAGAGAGGGAAAGATGAGTATCACATAATATCACTGAATATAAAAAGATATACAAATAACCTTATTTACAAGACAGAAATAGACTCACAGACACAGAGAACAAACTTACGGTTACCGAAAGAAAAAGGGCGGGGAGGGGAGAGAAGAATAAATTAGAAGTTTGGGACTAACATATATACACTACTATGTATAAAATAGGTAAACAACAAGGACCTACTCTATAGCACAGGGAACTCTACTCAATATCTTGTAATAACCGATAATGGAAAAGAATATGAAAAAGAATAGCTATATACATGTATAACTGAATCACTGCTGTACACTTGAAACTAATACATCATAAATTAAATTCATCAAAAAGAGTCATGTACCAAAATGTTCATTGCAGCTCTATCTACAATAGCCAGGAGATGGAAGCAACCTAAGTGTCCATCGACAGATGAATGGATAAAGAAGATGTGGCACATATATACAATGGCATATTACTCAGCCATAAAAAGAAACGAAATTGAGCTATTTGTAGTGAGGTGGATGGACCTAGAGTCTGTCATACAGAGTGAAGTAAGTCAGAAAGAGAAAAACAAATACCATATGCTAACACATATATATGGAATCTAAGGAAAAAAAAAAAGGTCACGAAGAGCCTAGGGGTAAGACGGGAATAAAGACACAGACCTACTAGAGAATGGACTTGAGGATACGGGGAGGGGGAAGGGTAAGCTGGGACAAAGCGAGAGAGTGGGATGGACATATATACACTACCAGACGTCAAATAGATAGCTAGTGGGAAGCAGCCGCATAGCACAGGGAGATCAGCTAGGTGGTTTGTGACCACCTAGAGGGGTGGGATAGGGAGGGTGGGAGGGAGGGAGACGCAAGAGGGAAGGGATATGGGATCATAGATATATGTATAACTGATTCACTTTGTTATAAAGCAGAAACTGACATGCCATTGTAAAGCAATTATACTCCAATAGAGATGTTAAAAAAAAACCCCAAAAAACCAAAAAACTATTTTGCAATCAAAAAACAGAAGAAAAAAAAAAGAACTATACTTCAATTTAAAACAATTTTTTTTAAATGCTGGCTTTTTTCTCAACCAGGGATGCAGGGATGTTTCCCTCCGAGCCCCGTACTCCCCCCTCCCCCACTGCAGTTAGAACGGTACAGAAGGAGGAACCGCCCTCAGGTAGCCCATACCTCTGGGCCTTAATCTAGAGGAAGTTCCCACTAGACAAGATAAAGGCCTACATTCATGGAAAACAGGTTACTCAGCCCTGAGAAGAAATTTGGAAAATAGAAAGCCTCTCAACATCATCTTATTTTTTCTCCAAGAGTAAAAATATTACCGCAGAATTACAGGATTCTAGGCTCCTGCTCACACATGAACAAAAAGGCAAGGTGTTCTGACAAATGGGCCAGTTTCTGGCAATGTCACTGGCTCTGTGTCTCTGACATAGTTCTGGCAATGTCCCACACCCAAATGATGTGTAGCCTTGCTGACGCCTCTTGGGGTAAAGGGAAGCTGCCTTTGTCCTAAGTCACCAGCTTTCTTTGCTTTTGCTTCGATGAAGGGTTAAATTTGGAGGGCCATTTTAAAGGTAGCTCTTGCAGCTTGGACGACTAAAGATCTGAAGAGCTGGTTCTGGACTTTCCCCGTGGCCCATCTTTAGATCGGGGTCACTGTGGGGTCGCTTATGAGATGTGCTTTAACAACACCACATAGGAATAAGTCTGTGCACCGGGCCATCCACTGGTGGCCACACACAGAGGGGCAACCTGCTGCATCTCTGAAAGAACTTCTTTCAGCCAAACCATAAGGAAACCAGTTCAGCAGCAGCGAGCATGAGAAGTTTGTTTCTCCCTAAATTCTTATACCATCCTGGAATAAGAAGAATTTAGGAAGTAACCAAATTTCCCCCCTTCGGTGGATGTGTAGGCAAACAATTCTTAACGGAAGTGGCAGTTCAGCATTTAGATTAGGATGGGGATTTTTGGAGACAGATTAAAATATGATCTATGCTGGGGCTTCCCTGGTGGCGCAGTGGTTGAGAGTCTGCCCGCCGACGTAGGGGACACGGGTTCGTGGCCTGGTCTGGGAGGGTCCCACATGCCGTGGAGCGGCTGGGCCCGTGAGCCATGGCCGCTGAGCCTGCGCGTCCGGAGCCTGTGCTCCGCAACGGGAGAGGCCACAACAGTGAGAGGCCCGCGTACCGCAAAAAAAAAAAAAAGATCTATGCACCCACATGGCCAGGGGTGAAGGAGGCTGCCAGCTCTGGCAACTTACAACTTAGATGGAACAAGAAAGGATGGACCGAATCTAGCTAGGAGAAGCTTGCAGGGTTTCTCTGGGCAAACGTCCATACAGCAGCTGAGATTGGGGCAGGATAGAGCTCTCTGTCTTCTCATCTGTCATCTCTGATAGGAGTAAGCACCCCTGCGAAGGGTCTCTTACTTGAATAACGTATTGAAAATTACCTATTTGGAGTGGTAAATACTAGAGAAAAAGCTGTTGTTGTTTTGGTTAGGGTCCTCCGCTCTGAAGGATGTGAGTATTCAAGGCAAATGCAACTGCGGGGGCAGAATTACAAAGAGTAATGACGTGAAACAAGACTTACTTACCAGCTGGCCCACAAGCGAGAGGGACTTCTGAGTAGCAATGAGTGCAACTAGAGAGGAAAAGTGAGAAACTGACTGCAGCAACCCTCTGGGGTTGGAGAATATTTATGACAAGCTGCAGTAGATGGTCCCTGCTGCTTGCCTTTCCATCACTGTGGGCCAGGATGACAGGATGGCACGACTTGAGGTTTGGATAAAGGGAGAGTCCGCTAAGAGAGAGCCACCTGGCACTTTGCAAAGAGATGTCCTTTTCGCTCCAGACTCATCTATCCTTCAATCCCAAAGTACATAGCTTTGGCAATGAAATGCCCCCCAACACACTTTTTCATCCTTTTCTTTTTCCTACTTTTTTCTTTTTCCTTCTTTTAAACTTTAACACCTTACAAGGAAGACTTTAGCAATACAGGGTTACTTAGTAGATATGGTCTCTGACTCAAAAATCATATAGGGATCATGAGTGGTGGCAAATGCTCTTGAGCAATTACTATATAAAATGATTGGTACCTTTTTTTTTTTTAGATTCCGTATATATGTGTTTGCATATGGTATTTGTTTTTCTCTTTCTGACTTACTTCACTCTGTATGACAGACTCTAGGTCTATCCACTTCCCTACAAATAACTCAATTTTGTTCCTTTTTATGGCTGAGTAATATTCCATTGTATATATGTGTCACATTTCCTTTATCCATTCATCTGGCTGATTCACTTTGGAGTATAACAGAAACTAACACAGTATTGTGAAGCAATTATACTCCAATAAATATCTATTTTAGGGCTTCCCTGCTGGCACAGTGGTTGAAAGTCTGCCTGCCAATGCAGGGGACACGGGTTCGTGCCCCAGTCTGGGAGGATCCCATGTGCCGCGGAGTGGCTGGGCCCGTGAGCCATGGCCGCTGAGCCTGTGCGTCCGGAGCCTGTGCTCCGCAATGGGAGAGGCCACGACAGTGAGAGGCCCGCATACTGCAAAAACAAACAAACAAACAAAAAAATCTATTTTACAAAAAAGGAAAAGAAAAAGAACGTTTAGAAATAAAAATACATAAAAAGAAAAAAATTGATGGGGTTGGGGTTTTCAAATTCAATCGACATGAAACACTGAAGAAAATGAAAACAGACCAACTCATCCTGGAGACTGCATATCCCTTGGTTATCATTCAAGAAACAGACATTAAAACTATATTTATTATATAACTACCTTTCAGATCTATGATAATAAGTGAAAGTGATAGAAACTTAGCTTTATCCAGGAATGAGCACACTTAAACTTTGCAGGTTGCTGTTGTAAAGTGGTATTCTAATCTAAAATACGCATCAGGGAAGTATAACAGAAACTATCCTTCCCCTGTAGAACAGAGCACATCCAGTCCAGGTAAACTGCTGTCCTCCCCGTGCCCCTGTGTTTCACTAAATCAGTCATAGACATCCTATGCTCCTTGCCAATGACTGGTGTAGGAAAGGCACTTGCCAAAAAAATATGGAATGAACAATGAAACAGAAGCCTGATAGGGATCTTTGGGAAATATTTCCTTGCTCTTTAAAAGAGACACAGTTGAAAGAAACTTCCTTCTCTTCTTCCATTGAATACTGTCAGATGTATGAGGGCTGGTGATGCCTAGACTGTGGCAGCCATTTTGTGACCATGAGAACAGCAGGTAGATGACAGAGATGACCCCCTCAGGATGGAAGAACAGAAACATGGAAGTAAGCTGAGCCCTTGAGGATGTCATCGTGCTGTGAAATTAAATCACTCCAGGCAGGCCCACAACAGGAGTTCTTATTGTGGGCAATTATATTGTTTCCCTATTATTTAAGCCAACTGAGATAAAATTTTCTGTTACTTGTAGCAAAAGCACTCCAGGAAGCTATTAGATTGTTTGTATTCTTTGACATAATAATTCATTTTGGAGAAGATATATCAAAGTTCTGACCAAAAGATTAAATATTTTTTATCCCAAGCTAGAAAATGCAGTGACACGTGTACATGAAAAATCACATTATGAAAAAGAAAAGCAGATATAAAAGGATACGTGCACAATCCTAACAATGTAAATATGCACATGGCTTCTACCAAAGATCAGAAGAAAATCCAGCTTCATAGTGATAGCTTATCAGTAAGTGTTCACTAGATTCTGTTTCTATAAATTAGTACTCCAGTTGAAATCTTTATTTTAAGGTCTGTGAGAAAGGAGACTGCATCAGATCCCAAATAGGAACTTTTGCACAAAGTAAATGGCAAAGAAAGGTCTATTAAGGAAGAGTGGCATGTGTTTTAGGAAATGTTTCTACAACAAGTCATTCCATGTCAGTGATTTGGAGCTTTCTCCCTTGATGTAATTATACATTAAAATAACCCAAATGTATGAAAGATCTTTTCAAAAAATGTCAAACACACAGACTTCAAAGAAGAGAAAGGGTAGGATTATAAAGCAGTGAGGAAAGAAGACAGGAAAAACAGTGTGGGAGACGGTCACCGTCTCTTACACAATGAATTTCTGAAAATATGTCATAAGCACAGCCTGAGGCATGCTTTAACTGGCACAAACACAAGGGAACTAGAAAATCTAAGTCGGAGAGGCTGTCGCAGTGAGAAAACTGTCTGCATCTGCCTGAACAACAGAGAAAACGTTGGGTAGGGAAAAACCGGACGTAAAGGAAACCTATCAAATTCATATCAGATGGAAAGGCTATTGGAATATTTTTGTAGTGGGCAGTTACAGAGCTTTATTTTTGGAATTCCTCCTCTTAGGAACCACCACTGAAACTGAGTTCGGTTATTCAGAGTACTGACAACTAAATTAAGACAGATCAGAAAATCAAGGCCAAGCAAATTACTGTCATATTGGGAAGTTCGCCATGAACTGCAGAAATATAATTCAAGAAAACACAAGTACATTTCATCGAATGCACTTCCCTCCCCCGCAGCCCCCCACAAGCTTTCACACAGCATCCTGTCATTCAGTCTCTCAAACACTGACTCAAGGAACACATTATGTCAAGGCCTTATTAAACATTAGCTTTCTTTTTATTTTGAACTGTACCTTAAGATTAATTGTTTTCAGATCTGGGTTTTGGTGCAGGGATCAGATTTCTTTTGAATTTGATGAGGTATTACCAGTTGAAGCCAGTTTAATGGGTAAAAGAAATGTCAGGTTGTGCAGTTAGAATAATAATAATTAAAAAAACTCAGAGTTTAAAAGACAATTAAGCATATTTTACATAGAGGAGAAAAAGCATACATAGATTTCACCTCATTATAGATAGCAAATGTTAAGTGTAGGAATAGTCTACCGTTGTGCCCTGTTTTCTAAAAAGTTAATATACTACATATCCAAAGTTGCAAAGCATGCATGTTTTTAATTCTAAAAGGAGCCATCTTGTATTGTCTTTAAAAGGTCAGTTTTCTATGGAAATAGACCTTTGATTTGCCATAATTACACATATAGGAGATTTTCAGGAATATATTTGTGACTTAAAGACCCAATTAAGAGACCAACATACTTCACTACACTAATTTCTTTTAGCCACCCCAAATAGTATGATTAAAAATAGAGGATTAGGGGCTTCCCTGGTGGCGCAGTGGTTGAGAGTCCGCCTGCAGATGCAGGGGACGTGGGTTCGTGCCCCGGTCCGGGAAGATCCCACATGCCGCGGAGCGGCGGGGCCCATGAGCCATGGTCGCTGAGCCTGCGCATCCGGAGCCTGTGCTCCGCGGCGGGAGAGGCCACAACAGTGAGAGGACCGCGTACCGCAAAAAAAAATATAGGATTAAGGATCTCAGAGTGAACAGAGAATTTAGCTCCAAAAAAATGGTCAAGACTGACAAGAAGGATGAAGTCTTATAAATACTAGATGAGCTTTTAGTGTCCCATCAGGACTATTTCTTCTTAAAAGATTCTTCACCTTGACACTGAAAAAAGATATAAATTAGGGTGATTTATGCAATAAATTCACATCTCAATACTCGTTTTCTGAATAAACAATTTCCTAGATGCCACCAGCCACTCTGACTCACTGTTTTAAACTGAAATACCTTGTGGAAGATACATCCAGAGAGCCTGGCCGCAGACCAAACCATAAGTCTCCCAGTAACAAGGGTGTTTCCTGGTCTCTGGTCTCTGACCGTCACACCACAGGGTTCTGATTGGTCCCTAGATGCATTGTAAGGCACAGGTGAGACCCATAAGAAGATCAGAGCCCACAGTATGCTCTCAGCAAAATGGGCAGAGTTGTAAGTTGAAATAAAGGTATCCATACAATGGAATATTATGCAGGTGTGTGTGTGTGTGTGTGTGTGTGTGTGTGTGTGTGTGTGTGTAAGTTCACATGTACTGACATGGAAAACTCTCCAGAATATGTTAAGTGAAAGAAAAAAAGGTGCAAAATACTGTATGTAGTATCATACTTTTGCTGTAAAAAAGGGAAGGGAGTGGAAATATAGTTTTGAATTTTATTATATTTGCATATAGGAACACGTTGATAAAAATCTACTAAAAGTGGTTCCTTTTTGGGGGTGACAGAGGAAGGAATAGGAAACATGCATTCAAAATAAGACATCCCAAGGGGTACCTTTGTATAATATTTTGATTTTGAAACACGTGAATTTTTCGGGTAGTGAAAAACAATTCATTCGATGAAACAAACTCAGCAACACTCTTCCCATATTGCAGTCTGCGGTGATAAATCGTTAAAATATTCTAAGCCTGATTTTCTTAGTTTGTAAGCTGTTTCAAATGCTGTTTTATACACGGGTTACTTTGAGGGCCACTGAATTAGATTCGAGAATGTTCTCAGAATCAAAATGGCCGTTCCCTACTCACGCTGGCGCTGGCCTTGGGCATTTTAACAGCCACTTGCTTACATGCCTGCTCTAACAGAATTGACTCTTAATAGATAATCAGTTAAGGCAAAAGGACCTCAGTGAAGCACAGCAAGCCAGCTGTGAGTATCTGCCACTGAGTGTAAAAAACAAATCCAGGCAGCCATGGAAGAACCTTCTAAGCTGCATTTACATCATGTGGATCTTGTATTTTGCCATCTCACTTACATTTTGCGATGCTGGTTTCCATTTCTGCAAGTCACCCGAAATTTTTTGTGGAATTTGGGCATTAAGAAAACAAGAACAGACAGATGGAGCGAAGAGGAAGGGAGAGAAGGAAGGAGGGAGAAAAAGATGAGAAAACATGAATAGCGAGAATGGTGAAAGAGGGGAGAGATGGCACAGAAAAAGAAGGGTCAGTAGAGGAGAATTGAGAGGGAAAGGGCTTCTATTTTGTATTATGTATTAACAAAAGCCAGTTCATTCACCAGATGTTCGAATCATGAACATATTTTGTCAAAGAAACAAATTTAGGTTTCCAAGCTAGCCCACAAAAGCCTGTTGAACTTGAACGTGGCTGGCCTGAGAACAGGGGTTTCGTAGAAGAGTGCCCACTCTCATCCATAGGAGAGATACCTTTTTCTCATGCATTCCTGCGGGCTTGAAGGGTTGTAGGGAAACTTTTGAAGTAGACAAGCCCATTTCTAGTTCTGTGCCTTTCTTCCATGTCTTGCCTCCCCTTCCCTCGAATGAATGGAGTCTGGTTTCATGAGGCTTGAAAACCCTCATGGGGCCAATAGCCGACTGCTTCTTCCTTGTATAAAACCAAACCAAACCAAAAAAATCCCCTCCTCCATTCACCTTCCTTGTCTCAGTTAGACATTAGGGAGAAGTTTGCTAAGTTATATTCGTGTATTAATGATTGATTAACCTGTTCAGAAGCACTTCTCCGATCGGAACATCTTTATGAAAGCTTTGTGGCTGGTGGAGCCAGGCGGGCAGTTCAGTAAGGCCTCGGCCGGTCCCATCTGCCCAGACCAGCTCCTACCGTTCAAGGCTGCTCTCCCTCTGCCACCCCTCTGCCCTCCGCACACTTCAAGCTCATCCCAGCAGCTTAGAGGCAAGTTCAGCTGTGGTTAGTAACATCCGTTTGCAACCTCCCACGACATCCTGCACTCGCCAGTCAACAGTCAATAAATACTTGCTATTTGACTGGGTTCCAGGTACTTTTACTGCTTTACATTGAAAGTGGCTTTGAAAAGTAAGCAAAGGTTAAATGCGTGACAGTTTGGAAGTGAAGGCAGAAAACCTGCGTTAGGATTGTGTGCTGGTCATTGACTGTGAGACCCTGCACAAGTCTACCTGCAGTTTCCTCGTTTGCAAATAGATAAAGATTTACTAAGCACCTACTCCACGCCTGGCACCCTTCTACGTACTTGATGTACACTGAAGTCTTCACTCTTTATAACAAAGCTATGGGGTGGGATACGACGCTTATATTCCTTCTAGCTTCAGATCTAGGTTCTTAAAGGCTATAAGGCCCTGCCTGTCAGGTAAATGAAATAATGCTTGGGAAAGTGCCTTATGCATTATAGAAATGGGTATAGATGCTACTGAAATGGCAGAGATGAAAGTAACGGATATGGGAGTCAGAAGCAGGTGCGACGGGGACATGAGCATGTGTGGTGAGGCCTTTCCACACTTTTAGGAGCAACCCATGGATACCTGTTTCTCATCTCTGTCTTTCAAAGAGCAGCCTGCTCCCAGGGGAGGCCTTTGGTTGTCCAGACCTGTCTGAGACCCGCTAGGAGAGTTGAATTCAGGTGAGGAATGTATTCAGTGCACAGATCTAAACCATATTCCCTAATCAGCTTCACCAGGAAAAGCTCACTGTGCCTTATCTTTCAATCGATTCTGAATTTAAAGGGGACTTATGTCCTTAATTATCATTCCCCAAATGCAGCAGTATCACGGAAAACTGGCAAAATAAATGTTGTTCCTCTTGTACCCCTTTCCTTTACATGAAGAATTGAGTTGGTTTGCCCATTAGTTCCATTTGTGGGGATAGTTCATGTACTGCACCCTTGTTGTGTCCAAGCACATGCTGGGCATTGAGGAAACATAACAAAAGTGGTGACCAAAAGAAAGCTCCTGGGAAGACAGACAGAGAGAATGGTAATGCCAGTGTGGAAAGCACAAAGATGGCGCTAGACAACTTGAAACCTGCTTTGCTATATTTCTGCAAAGGTTGGCTGCGGGAGGGATTCCCTGGTGGCACAGCGGTTAAGAATCTGCCTGCCAGTGCAGTAGACACAGGTTTGAGCCCTGGTCCGGGAAGATCCCAGAGGCCGCAGAGCAACTAAGCCTGTGCGCCACAACTACCGAGCCCGTGCTCTAGAGCCTGCGAGCCACAACTACTGAAGTCTGCGCGCCTAGAGCCCGTGCTCCGCAACAAGAGAAGCCACCGCAATGAGAAGCCCGCGCACCGCAATGAAGAGTGGTCCCCACTCGCCGCAACTAGAGAAAGCCCGCGCGCAGCAAAGAAGACCCAACACAGCCAAAAAAAAAAAGTTGGCTGGGGGAGCACTATTGGCATTCCTACTGCAAGACAAGAAATGGGTGATGTGTATCCCCACGCTGACACACAAAGTTCCTGAAGCCACAATGCCCCTCAGATTCTTCCTTTGCCCTCATGGCCAGACTCTTAAAATAGGAGACCTGGGGCAGAGAGGCACATGGAGAAGATAGAAAGGGAAACAAGGAACCCGATGACACCAGCCTCCCGTCTTCAGTTTCACCATCCACCACTCAGAGAAACGGAGTCAAGTGTGTTCACAGCGACACAGTCAAATAAATGGCTTGGAGGATTTGCAATGATTGCATCCTTTCTTTAAAAAGCTCTAGAAGCCACAGCTTAGGATAGCAAGGAGTCCCAGGGAGAATGCCAAGGAAGTCAAAGGGAAGGACGTGAAGGGATGGAAAAGGAATCTCTGCTCCAGGATCCAGAGTGAGCAAACAGAAGGCCACAGGGCGGATTAATCGTTTTCCATGAGATTCCCCTGCATGGACGATGAAAGACTTGGACCACAAAAGCCTGAGGTACTGGAGGAAGAAAGTCCTCACGCGGCATCGTAAGGAGGATGGGGACAGCCAGCAGCCAGGGTGCAGATGCTTCTTCTCAGGGAGCTTTACAAACAGCTTTTCTTTCTTTCTTTCTTTTTTTCTTTCCTTTTGGCTGTGCCCCATCGGCTTGTGGGATCTTAGTTCCCCAACCAGGGATTGAACCTGGGCCATGGCAGTGAAAAATGTCAAGTCCTAACCACTGGACCACCAGGGAACTCCCCACAAACAGCTTTCCGAGTGACTGGCTGAGGGGGGATAAGGCTGAATGCCACCTTAAGTCATTCCAGTAAGTTCATTGTGTGCAGGCATGTTATTCAACACACGGTGGATGCTCAAAATTGGCTGGTGGCTGAAGAAATAAGCCCAGCCAGAAGATCTCAGGTTTTCTCAATGCATCTGTGATACCCCCTGCAATGCCTCCTGCTGTGACCCACAGAACGTCCTGCCCAGCTTCGCCGACTTCCACGGCATGCCTGGGCCTGCTTTCTAGACTGTGAGCTCTGGGAAGGCTGGGGCTTTCCTTATTTTCCTCTCTCAGTCTGCTACAGCCGCCAACTCAGTGCCTGATATTGAGAAGGTGTGCACCCTTCCATCCACCCACTCACTTACCTGTGTGGTTTTATTTTTTTCCCAGTATCTCCTCCACTGATTTCTGGGAAATGCTCCTTCACTCATTCCAACATTACGGTTTGAGGGGGAATCTAACCTCCTCTAGAACACCTGTCCCATCTCATCCCAGATTGGACATGGGTACACATTCCAAAATGGTCCAGGGATGGACAACTATCCAAGCTGGGCCACTGAGTGCCCTTCCCAGAAGCCAGGAGCTATGTCTCCTTGTCCTCGAGGTGGGACTGAAAACAGAGGGCCGGAGAGTGAATGGCCGCCAGCTATGTGAAGAGAGCCTGCCTGAAACGATGCTGCTGACACTCAGAAAGAAGCAGAGGCAGGGAATGCAGCGCAGAGGCCAGTGGCATTTGGAGCCCTCGATGGGCACGGCTGCAGCCCAGCTGCACCCTCCCCCTTCCTGTGACCAGGCTCTGCGAGTGTGTAAGTGCCCAGTTTTCCCAGACCATCTGTGCAGATTGGGTTTTGCCACTTGCCACCCCAAGACTCCTGACTAACACATGGAAGGAATTACTATTCGGTATAACTAGGCCCCTGTGGAGCCTCAAGAACCACCGGTAAGCACGTGATCGTTGTGTTCCTCCCCCCTCACGCTGATGGTTGGAATCTGCATCAATCCAAGAAACACATCAGACTTGCAACAGAGGTGGAGGGACACAGGGCTGCCTAATTCTGCAGAAGCACCAGCATGTGGGTAGAGGATTAAAGTTCATAGGAACAGGTCTTCCCTGGTGGCGCAGTGGTTGAGAGTCCGCCTGCCGATGCAGGGGAGACGGGTTTGTGTCCCGGTCTGGGAAGATCCCACATGCCGCGGAGTGGCTGGGCCTGTGAGCCATGGCCGCTGAGCCTGCGCGTCCGGAGCCTGTGCTCCGTGAGGCCACAACAGGGAGAAGCCCGCGTACCGCACACACAAAAAAAGTTCATAGGAACAGAAAGCAATATTAACAGCCTGGATAATTAAGAAGCTCCATGCAAGTACCAAAGAAAAGAAAGGTAAATGGAATTAAAAAAAAAAGAGAGAGAGGTTGAAAGCTCATCAGAGGGTTGCTTCTGATCTAGGTACCAAGAGGGAAGGAACATTTTCTCCCAACTACCTAAGTGCCTGTGTCTCCCAGGGCAGCCTAGGACAGCGGCACTATTTTATCGTTGCTAAAGGTCAATGTAGTGCAGCGGTTCTCAACGTCTGGTTGCAGGACCAGAGCAGCAGCAGCACCAGGAGCTTGTTAGAGATGCAGATGATCAGCTCAGCCTCAGACCTGGCGAATTAGATTCCCTGCGGGGGAAGCCCAGCCATTTGTCTTAACGAGCTCTCCACGTGACTCTGATGCACAATGGAGTTTGAGGAACACAGGCCAGTGTTTTGGCTAAGTGTGCAGCTCTGGTGCCAGGTTCTTAGGTTTCACAGGGCCCTGCAGCTGTGCATTGTGGTGTTCCCTGGGTTTACGGTCTGGCTCGGCCACTTATTACGCATGCAGCCTCGGGCAAACTGCTTAACCTCTTTGAGTCCCAGACGCTACATGTGTAAAACAGAAATAAGAGTAGTAGCCACTAAATAGTTGATTTGAGGATTTCATGAGACAATATTCATAAAGTACTTAGTTCAGTACCTAGCACATAGGATAAGCCATCCATAAATGTTGGTTATTTGTATTATTTTGCTGCTATTCTGATTGCAGGGCAGGGCCTGGGTGCAGGAAAGCCAGAGAGGACCCCTCCAGAGGGTTTGCTCTTCTAAAACACTCATTACCACCTGTATTTATTTTTTCTGTCTAGCAAACTCCTACTTATCCTTCAACACCCTGCTCAAGATCACCTCCTCTGCGATGGCTTCCCAGAGCTCATACTTTCTTCCTCAGGGCATCCTTCCTCAAAGCCCTCAGGCTGCCTGGAGATGACCCCTGGCTCTTCCCCTTTCTAGCTGTTTGATCTTGGGAAAGCTTCTTTGCCTTTCTAAGCCTCAGTTTACTCATCTGGGGAATGGGATGAATTAATTGTATTCACCTATAGGATTGCCAGAGGGGATTAAATGAGGCAAAAGGTGTAACGGTACAATAGTACCGGGCATACAGTAAATGCTCAATAACTGTTAGCTGTGTCTCCTGGTGCCTGTCCCTCTGTAGGTACATGATGGATGAGGGAATGATGAGTGAGTGGATATGGGGCATGGCCAGGTCTAGGGTGTGGTGAGGGAGGGCTTGCCTCAGGTATAAAACTTCAGGGGACACAAGACACTCAGTTCCAATAAAAGTTGGAATCGTTCCAATAAAAAAAAGGTTTCAGTAAAACTTTATCTACAAACACTGACAGATGGTCCATGGCCATACTTTGCTAATTTTATTTTTTTCAAATATTGCATTAAAATATGATTTGTCTTGAGTACTGAGGCATAGGGCATGGGACACCAGGGTTGACTCTGCTCTTTCTCCCCTGGCGGACCCTGAAAACACAGGCCGTGCTAGAGAACCGCATCCAGCAACCAGCAACGTGGAGCTCTTCCTGCTTCCCCATCAGTCTTAAGGTCAGCGAAGAGGCCGGGGTGCACTTTCTGCTCCCTGCCCGTGGCCTGGGGCTGAGTCAGTCTGCTCAGAATGGGCTCCCTCCTAAACTCAAGACAGAGTTTTTAAAGCGAGTATAAACTCAAAGCACACTGGCGTTCAGCTGCAGTTTTTAGATCAAATCAGAAGAGTATTTATACATATTCAAACACATATCCACATCCATCCATATATCTATATAGGTTTGGCATCGGTATGTTCTAAAATTTTCAAGGATGTACATGTCCATAACAAAGCTGAAAACAGAGTCACCTCTTTCCAAAACACAAGTGTTCCCACTTCCGATGCCTTTCTCATCCCGAGGGGGACAGTCCGAGGCCGTGCCAGCTTTTTGCGGGGGGTTTCGCCTCATTAAGGAGCAGCCTGTTTCCTAGCACACATGCCATCTTTGCTGGAGGGGCAACCACTACCTGATTGCTTGTGCTGACAGAGACAGGCCTAATTCTGGGGTCCATGTTTCTGTACAGCGGCAGCTGTGAGAAGAAAGGGGTTTTTTTCTTACAGTGATGGTACACTTTGCAAACCGTGGCAGGGGATTTCTTTCCTTCTCCTTTTCATTAACGCACCTTGAAAATGGAAGCCATTTACGGAAGTGAGAGCTGTGTGCTATGGTTGCTTGGGCCAGGTAAACAACATGTGTCACTGTGCTGATTCAAGATCAGACCAAATCTGGGTTTCCCTTTCTGTCTCTGGCTGACTTGGAAGTCACCGGGTCTTTGTTCTTTGTGGCAAGCATGGTTCTGAGTGTGTCCAAGGCGAGACAAAGCCCCCGGGAGAGGCTGATAGGGTTTGGATCAGACACGATTGCAGCATCCCACCACACAGCCATTGCCTTGGCCAGGCCTGTTAGCAACACGTCGGGCACATTTCCATCGCTATGGAGCTCCTGGGCGTGCCCTTCAGGGTTCTGAACCTGAAACTGTCCTTGGCACTCCTCCTGCCAGGCATGGCCTTGACAAGAGCCACGTCCCACAATGCTCTAGCTCTCAGCTTCCGAACTGTTATCAGAGACGTGCCTCCACCCTGGGTTCTCACTGTGCCCTGATCTCTCTCTTGGTTGCTTGGACCACTCATGCCTTACATCCTTCTTGCTTGCCTCTCTCCTCCGCTGGAATCTAGACTCCAGGAGGGCAGAAATAGCCTCTGTCTTGCACATCACCATCACAGTGCCAGGCACATAGCAGGTGCTTAATAAGTGTTTATTGAATGACAACATCTATATGAAAATGAGTCTTCAAGAAGCTTGCCCAGGCCAAGGCTGGTTACACACCACTGGAACCAGCTTCGAGTCAGGCAACCCTGTTCATTGCTGGCTTCATCCTGGGCAAGTTAGTTAGCCATACCAAGCCTTAATTTTCCACTTTGTAAAATGGGGATAATAATAACTACCTCATAGAGTTATTGTGAGACTAAAATTAGATACACAGACCATATTTTATTTTGACAGACTATTATTATTCCCAATTATTTTCTGCTTTCCCAATAAGAGGATGATATGTCCCCACTCATTACCAAGAGACTTGGCAGTACTGCCCTATGGGAGGAATATACTTCCCTACCCTTTTGATGCAAAGCTTGGTCACATGATTTGCCTTGGCCAGTGGAATACAAGCTACACATGCCACATCCAAACATGAACTTTAAGAGCTATTGATGGTTCTGTTATTTCTTTTTCCTTCTGTCATGAGAATAGCATGTGCTGTACAGAGGCGGATCCTTCTCCCTGGGTCCTGGCATGAAGATGAAGAGCTGCAGCCACCCCACATCCAATATGAAGCATAAGCAAGAAAGAAACCTTTGCTGGGGCTGTTTGTTACAGCAGAATGACCTAGAGAAGAAGCTGACTGATACACAGTGCCTGGCACAAAGCAGGGGGTTAGTAAACCTCTGTGGTATAAACGAACACACTGGGATACCGCTACCAGATCAACTGCTCCAGCACTTTGGGTTTGTTTGGGTGTGACAATCACTAGAATAAATTCAAGGTGGCATTTTGTAGCATAAAAGGAAAGTAGACTTTTTTTTTTAATGGGATGCAAAGCTGAACCATTCTATTAGGGCACAGCAGTGCCTGCAGCCTAGAAACCTCATCCAGAGTCTCCTTCGTGGACTATTCATTCCAACTAACAGTAGTTTACATTTATTAAGTCTTTTTGCTGAAGTTTATCAAGCCGTTCTTGGAGAGCAGTGTGCCAAGTCTGGTCTTACACCACCCTGTAAACATGTTACCTTGTTTAATCCTCACCCCTGTGCTGTGAGATACAGGAGTATAGGAAGGGCACGTGGTGCCTGCGGTGATGCAGTGTCTGCGACCCTCCCCACAACACCTTTTGCCAGAATTTGCAACAATTAGCATCTTTGTGGCACTCCCTAGACAGGCAGTGGTCACATGTCCCCTCTCAGCTTCCTCTTCACTATGCCCCTAGCAGGGGAGGTACCAACATTACCTACCTTATACAGATGAGAAAACTGAGGCTTTGGAAAGTGAAAAACATGCCAAAGGTCATCCAGCCACGCAGCAACGGAGCTCGGAAAGCAAAAGTACCTGCCTTCCGAGTACTAAGTCCTGGGCTGGGCCATCTCCTCTGTTCACCTGCAAACCACGGTCCCTGCTCCTAAGCTGGCACAGTCCTTCAGATGGGGGCCACTGTTGCTCCTACACCATCAGCTTGTTCAAAAACTACCCAGAACTAAGAAGGAAAGAGAAACGTGGTGTTGGGACACTTGGCGCGGGTTTTGTTCCCTCTTCTGATCTACAACCTACATTTGGCTGAAATGAAGCCTGCTGACCTCATGCTTGCAGGTGGGAACCCACCAACGACTTCAACCCTGTGAAGATTTATTTATATGCCAGGCCATCCGTTAAGCACTGATGCTATTCGGAGGTGCTCCAGACGTGGCCCTTTGTCCTTAGAAAAGGAACAGGTGTGCAAACAATTTGCCAGCTCACAAGGCTTTCTGAAGAAGGAGTACAGCAGAGAGAATGATCAGATGCAGAGGAGAGATGAACGCTGGCTGAACATCAGGGGCGGCTTCAAGGAGTAGGGCGCGTGGAAGCCTGGCTTGGCAGAATAAGTGATCTTTCAACAGGCAGGCTGAGAAGGGCCTCTGGGAGGACCACCACGCTCAGGGTAGCACTGCTGGGGCAGGAAAGCACATAGTGGATCCTTTGCCTAGAAACGCAGGTTGGAACTAGATTTGGAGTCTAAACCCCAGGCCAAGAAGATCTGATTTTACACTCTTTAAAAATGTATCTTGAGGGCTTCTCCGGTGGCGCAGTGGTTGAGAGTCCGCCTGCCGATGCAGGGGACACGGGTTCGTGCCCCGGTCCGGGAAGATCCCACATGCCGCGGAGCGGCTGGGCCCGTGAGCCGTGGCCGCTGAGCCTGCGCGTCTGGAGCCTGTGCTCCGCAACGGGAGAGGCCACAACAGTGAGAGGCCCGCGTACCGCAAAAAAAAAAAAAGAAAAAAATGTATCTTGAGTCCAGTCTTAAACACCTTGCCCAGGAAGGGCTCACAATTCAAGTGTTTCTTGAATGTGTGGGGCTTTCAAGACAAAAGCCTCCAATGGCCTGAGGCTTGAAAACGCTATGGGGGCAAATCAGCACAGAGGACAAACAGACGTCCCCTTTCTGTAATGAAGAGTTAAGGATGGATACGCGTGACTGTCAGAAGCTCAGCATGGGTTAGAAGATTGATTCATTCACTGGACAGATATTTATCGAGCACCTACTGTGTGTGTGCCAGGCATGGTTCTAGGCATTTGGGAAATGTCAGAGAATAAAAATCCCTGCCCCCTGAAGCTTTCATTTAAAGGGAGCTTAAAAACAAATTATTTTTGAAGTGTAGTTAATTTACAATGTTGTGTTAGTTTCAGGTATGTAGCAAAATGATTCAGTTATATATATACAGGTATGTATATATATATTCTTTTTCAGATTCTTTCCATTATTATAATATATTGAATGTACTTATTACAAGATATTGAATATACTTCCCTGTGGTATACAGTAGGTCCTTGTTTATGGAGGGAACTTTTTTTTTTAATTTATTTTTTACATCTTTATTGCAGTATAATTGCTTTACAATGGTGTGTTAGTTTCTGCTTTATAACAAAGTGAATCAGTTATACATATACATATGTTCCCTTATCTCTTCCCTCTTGCGTCTCCCTCCCGCCCACCCTCCCTATCTCACCCCTCTAGGTGGTCACAAAGCACCGAGCTGATCTCCCTGTGCTATGCGGCTGCTTTCCCCTAGCTACCTATTTTACGTTTGGTAGTGTATATGTGTCCATGCCACTCTCTCACTTTGTCGCAGCTTACCCTTCCCCCTCCCCATATCCTCAAGTCTATTCTCTAGTAGGTCTGTGTCTTTATTCCTGTCTTACCTCTAGGTTCTTCATGACTTTTTTTTGTTCTTAAATTCCATATATATGTGTTAGCATACGGTATTTGTCTTTCTCTTTCTGACTTACTTCACTCTGTGTAAGACTCTAGGTCCATCCACCTCATTACAAATAGCTCAATTTCGTTTCTTTTTATGGCTGAGTAATATTCCATTGTATATATGTGCCACATCTTCTTTATCCATTCATCTGTCGATGGACACTTAGGTTGCTTCCATGTCCTGGCTATTGTAAATAGTGCTGCAATGACCATTGTGGTACATGACTCTTTTTGAATTATGGTTTTCTCAGGGTATATGCCCAGTAGTGGGATTGCTGGGTTATACGGTAGTTCTATTTGTAGTTTTTTAAGGAACCTCCATACTGTTCTCCATAGTGGCTGTACCAATTCACATTCCCACCAGCAGTGCAAGAGGGTTCCATTTTCTCCACACCCTCTCCAGCATTTATTGTTTGTAGATTTTTTGATGATGGCCATTCTGACTGGTGTGAGGTGATACCTCATTGTAGTTTTGATTTGCATTTCTCTAATGATTAATGATGTTGAGCATTCTTTCCTGTGTTTGTTGGCAGTCTGTATATCTTCTTTTTAATAATAGCAGGCATTACTATTTGCCAGGCAGGACTCTATGTGATCACCCATTTATTAACCCATCCAACAACCCTATGAGATAGTACTGTTATCTGAATTGTCCAGATAGGTAACTGAGGCTCAGAGCTGCTAACTCCTCCTGGGTCAAGGTAGTCAGTGGCAGGGCCTGAGCACATGACCCGGCAGGGTGAGCCAGAGGCTGGCCCCAGACCCCTGCACTGCCTGCCCATCTGCAGTATAGGCAGTTGTAAAGGAGGCTGAATTTTAGTTTCTTGGCTCAGTGGTGAATGGCTGTCCCTGCTTCCAGCTTCTACTTTCACCCCTTAAAGAGTCTACATTTGACAAAGCTCCACATTTTTCGGGGTGAGGAGACCCTATTCCCCCTCCTAACCCCTCTAAGGCAGTGTTCCTCAAAGCGTGTGTGACCCACTAATTTCTGCCCGTCCACAGGTGGTTATCCCTCTGTGATGAGGTCAGTCTAGAAATGAAGAGAAGATATTTAGAAACTTCTAGCAGTTTGTTGAATCTAAGAAGAAAAAAATTGGTACCTGTATTCTCACTAATATTTTTTCCCATTTCATTTTTCTAATAAAAATAATTTACAAAAGTATTGTTCTGGGATGAATTGGAACTTTAAAAAGAAGAAAATACAATCTGATCCATCACACAGATGGTTAGAGAAGCATTGTTCTTGGGAGTTCAAGTAGTCAGGGCTGGGTGGATTGCATCCTCGAGAACAGACAGACTGGATTGGCATGGTCCAGGAAACATCTGGGTGGGTGTTTCCTATGTGTCACCCTCCTTTCCAGTTCTAGCAGCTGGGTGGGTTTTGGGTTCTTGCTGGTGCAGAGGAGGGATTGTGGGAGAAGCTGCTTTTTGGTCAATGGTCCTTCAGGTCTTTTGCAAAAGCCAAAATTCATGAAGGAAATTATACCAGGCCTGAGCTGGAGCCAGAGGAGAGGTCAGTTTGGCTGCAGCTGGGGAGGGAGGAGAGATACAGGACAGGATACTGATGCTACATGTATGCAGGGAAGCTGGATGCCGAGTCCAAGGGCTCCCAGCCTCTGCCACAGCTCTTGTCCCCAAGCATGGCTCAGGAGCTGTGTACTTTAGCCCTAAAGGCATTGTGAGGGCCAGAGTACCACACAGACGTGAGGACCAGGGATGGTGGGCCTATCCCCCGGTGAGCGTGGCACCTCGGCAGGAGTCTGGGTCCAAGGGACTCCCAAGAATGCCTGGGATGGAATGCCTGCCAGACCAGCAGCACTGGAACTCAGAGTTCACCATAATTTGATTAAAAGAAAATAAGTGTTCTTTCTTTTTTTTTTTTTTGTGGTACGCGGGCCTCTCACCATTGCAGCCTCTCCCGTTGCGGAGCACAGGCTCCGGACGCGCAGGCTCAGTGGCCATGGCTCACGGGCCTAGCCGCTCCGCGGCATGTGGGATCTTCCCAGACCGGGGCACGAACCCGTGTCCCCTGCATCGGCAGGTGGACTCTCAACCACTGCGCCACCAGGGAAGCCCAAGTGTTATTTCTTGCACAGGAGTTTGTGGACTAATATTTCTACCTGCTACCCTTTGGGAATGAACTGAGGAGCGGCGGTGAATGAGGAAGACACTGGCAGGTTAGGACGGGGGTGGTGCGTTAGGTGAGAGCAGGCTCAGGGGCCCAGACGTGGGAAAGCAGAGGGTGTGGAAGGAGCCACAGGCTGTCCTCTCTGGCCCAGACCACAGCGGTGGAGCTGCCCGGCCTTTGCAATTATTGTCCCTTCTGCCTGGAATAATTCTCAGCATGGCCGCTCTTCTAGTTTTTCAGGTGTCAGCTGAAAGGTCCCATCTTCACAGAGCTTTTCTGGGAGGGGTGTGTGTGTGTGTGTGTGTGTGTGTGTGTGTGTGTTCGTACGTGTGCACGTGCGTGTGTGTGTGTGTATGGTGGGGTGTGTGCAGGGAAGAACTGTCAGATCACAGGACCTTTCAACTTGCAATCCTACCACTGTTCAGTTGCTTCTCTGTCACTGCTTTCTCTTAGCCCCTAATTCCGCAAGTGTCCTTCAGGCTCTGTCAAGCTCCAGAGTTTTGTAGCCAGGACAGGAATCGGGTCTAGAACCACTTTCTGAAAACCTGGGCATCTTGTTCCGTCTCCGGAGGAAATCCTGAGATTCCTCCCGTGAAGACAGATGGCTGGCCACAGACAGCCTTTCCTCCTGGGCATTTGAAAGTGAAACACAGCTCCCCGGCAGCCCAGAGAATCACATCTGCACTCCCTGGGGCCTCCCTCCCCAATGGCTTTGCACTGGCTGACATCACACGCAATCCCAGGGTTCGGGGGATGGGGATCTGGGTAGCAGCAGGAGATGCTGAAGGCTGGATGCAGAACTGGAGGGTTCTCTTTCTGAGACCTGCATCGCCCACCGCGGCCAGGGCACTACCACACCTGCCAGGTTGGCTGAAAGACAGACATCTGTCTTGGCGGAGTCCTGATCGTTTCCTGTTGCCGATCTGGCTAGAAATCCCCAGAGAAAACCTTCCCCTCAGAGGTTTGGTCCCTTTGGCTCTGTTGAGGCTATAAACAGGAAGTGGAGAGAGCGGCTTAGAAAGGAGATAGCATGAGAATCATAATAGCCACTGCTGATCTTCATTTTCTCCTGAAATTCCTGTTTCAGCTTCCCTTTAGTGTAAGTCAAGAGGGAGGTTTCCCAGTAAATCCAGGCCTCCCACAGTCCCCTGGCTCCCAAGCTTCAGCACAGACCACACCCCCAGGGCCACAGAGGTCCCTGAGTAGACAGAGGAGTCCCTCCTTCCTTGGGAGCAGTGCCCGAAAGGCCAATCCTGGGAAAGGTTTCCAGAATCCCAGACCTCAGAGCCTAGGTCCTAACCCTTTTCCCATTCCTTCCTTCCTTCATTCATTTGTTCATCCAGTAAATATCTATCGGGTCCTTTCTGGGTGCCAAGCGCTGTGCTGGACCATTGCACTAGGACTATTACAGAGAAAGGGGACAAATCCCTGCTTTCAGGAAACTTACAGTCAAGTGATGGAGATAGATACCCACATATCCACATGCCCTCCTGCCTGCTGCAGGAAGGGCCCCATTTGACCCACACATCACCTCAAACCCATGGATTTAAACACAACCATGTCAGCTTTCCCTGGGACACTAGTCCTCAGCTTTCTGTTCCTGCCAGAACTTCCTTAAGCAAGTCCCTGGGGAGATTTTAAGACATATCTGCAAATCCTTTGATATTTCTCCCTCCAAGACACAGAGCCTAACTGCCCTCCCCTGTATATGGGCTAGCCTTTTTGTTTCTTTTTGATCCTTGTATATACCATATTTTAATGTTTAGGCATCCAGTCATTTGGCCTAATCACTCAAGACAGTTATTGGTCGCCTGCACTATGTTCTGAGCCGGTGATGACTACATGCTCCTCTCTCTGATGTGAAGTGTGCCTATCCCTTCCCTGGATTTCCTGTTCAACCGCAAATAACCAACAATCATTGAGTTGCAGGCATTTTGCTGGGCTCATTCACGTACTCGATCACATTTACCTTTCAGAACTCCAAAGAAGAAAAACCTTTTACAAGATGTAGAAACGGAGGCTCAAAGTAAAATGATATGCATGGGAGTTCCTGTCCAGTAAATGGCAGGGTTGTGATTGCAATCCTGGCATTGTAAATGTAAGACCAGCGCGGCCCTCAGGCACACAGCCTCTTTTCATTTAAAAGTACATATTGGGTCACTTTTTCTCTCATTTCTGTTTTGTGAGAACATTTAAGATCTAGTCTCTGAGCAACTTTCAGGCATATCACTCTTCTTGGATTGTGTACTATATATATTGATATGTAATATTTAAGTGTCATCTACTATAATCACCATGCTGTGCGTTAGAGCCCAACCTGCTTCTAATGAATAGAAAATGGTGGAAATGACGCTGGGTGACTTTGGAGGCTGGGCTAGGAAAGGTGACACAGCTTCTGCCTGGCTCCCTCTCTGGGGACACTTGTTCTTGGAACCCAGCTGCCGGACTCCGAAGAGCCCCTTGTCACCTGGAGAGGCCACAGGTAATGTTCTGGCTGACAGCCCCAGCTGAGGTCCTAGGGCACGGCAGAACCAACTTTCAGACACGAGCGTGAGGGAGCTTCGAGGTGACTCAAGCCCCAGTTACCATCTGACGACCGCTCCATGAGATCCTGGGCAAGAACTGCACAGCTGAACTGTGCGAGACAATAGTAACAATAACAACGACGAGAATAACAGTAATAATAAATACTTGTTTTAGTTTTAAGCTACTAGCTTTGGGTGATTTGTAATGCAGCAATGGATAACCAGAACAGTACTCTGTCCTGGAAACATAGGTGGACCTTGATTCCTCTACAGCCTTGCTGCTCGCAGAGTGGCCAGTAGACCAGCAACATTGGACCACCTGGGAGCTTGTTAGAAATGCAGACCCCTGGGCCCCACCCCCTACCTCCTGAACCCAAGATGGCCAGATGTTTCACAGGCATGTGGAAGTTTAAGAAGCACGGCTCTGCAATATCTTTTTGTAAAAGACATTATTTTAAAGCAATGCTTTAAAAAATTCAAATACAAAAAATAATGTAACCAACCCCGACATACCTACCACCCAGATTTAACAGATAATAATAGTAAACATATATTTTGTACTGAACACTATTTTAATTACTTTAACTTAACCTTCATGACAGCCTTGTGAGAGAGGTGCTACTAGATCATTCATCCCTGTGTTATAGATGAGGAAACCAAGGACAGAAAGATTAGGTGATTTACTCAGGGTCATACAACTCATAAGCAACAGTGCTGGTATCTGAAGACAGGGGGCCTGGCTCCAGGGCTAAGCTATGTTTTCTAGACATTGAACACTTTGCCACCTCCTCCCTAATCCCCTGTATCTTAAGTCTATCAAGTCTCCTTTGAAATGTGTCTCCAATTCATCCCTTCCTTTTTTGCATGGATGCCATCCTACTTTATGTAGGACTCCTGCAACACCACCCCATCCATTTTATACTTTGCCCCAGATTAATCCTTCTGTAAATACTGCTCCTGCCATCCTTCCTGCCCAAACATCTTCAGTGCCTTGGCTCTGCCTGGTGTCTAACCAGGCTGACTTGGACTCCAAGGCCCTTGAAGCCCGGTCCCACCTCTAGTCACCAACAGAAAACAGAACAGAGCACAACAGCATCACCCAGCCTCCATCACAACAGACCGACCTTCCAGGTTTGCTGAACCGTCTCCTCCTGCCTGGCTTTGCCTTTGCCTCCCTCCTCGCCTGGTCTCCTCGTCCTACAAACCCCGTTTCAAATCCCACCTCCTGGGCAAATTCTTCCTTGACTGCTTTAATAGTATGAACTCCCACCCCTTAAGTCAATCAACACTAAGTAGCATCTTAATGTTTCCTTCTAGCTCTTTCTCTCTCTCTCTTCTTTTGGAGTATCTTCAGTGACCAGGTACTGCATGAGGCATTTACTTTTTATTTGGCTACAACAGACACAACATAAAATGTATTATTTTAACCCTGTTAAGTATACAGTTCAGGGGCATTAAGAACATCCACAGTGGGGTGCAACCCTCTACACCCTATTCCTGTCTTCCCCACAGCCCCTGGTAACCTCTATTCTACTTTCTGTCTCTGTGAATTTGCCAGTCTAGGTACCTCATATAAGTCGAATCATACAGTATTTGTCCTTCTCTGACTGGTTTATTTAACTTAGCATAATGTTTTCTATGTCCATCCACGTTGTAGCATGTGTCAGAATTTCATTTTTTATGCCTGAATAATATTCCATTGTATGAATATATCACACTTTGTTTATCCATTCACCTGTTGATGGACACTTGGGTTCTTTCCACCCTTGTCTAGGGGTGGCTATTGGGAATAATGCTGCTCTGAACACTGGTGCACATATCTGTTCAAGTCTCTGCTTTCAATTCTTTTGCGCATGAGCATTTACAGTTTTATTCTCAAAACAAATCTGTGGTAGGGATTGTTCATTTCACTTCACAGATGAAGTAAATGAGGGTTCAGAGAAGTTAAGTCACTTGTTGAAGGCCACGTGTCTGGGGCTTAAATATGATTTTCCCGAGGATTCTGATTTCAATACGATTTTCCTGAGGATTCTGATTTCACTAACAAACACTTCTCCTAGAACAGATGAGGATCTAACTTAGTAAGGATTCTGTAAGTCAAAGTTCAATGTGTGATCTCTGTTAATGCTGAGGGTAGTGACAGTGGCCAGAAACAGGTAGAGAAATGACATCCCACGTCCATCAAAGGTGGGCTGGTAGCTTCTCTTCCAACATGAATCTGGACTCTAAGCCTCTTGATGCTTAATTAATTAGGCCTGAGCACACTCTTGCCTTGAAGAACTAAATCTGCAGCACCTGGGGAGACCTCTGTGGCCTGAGAGTTATCTGCCTAATTAGGAGGAGTTCGGCGTATAGGGGTAAGGAATAGAAACAGCTACAGTTTGCTTCCAGAACACAGTGGTGCTCAGACCCACAAGCCCTGGATCTGAGCCAGCTGAGGTGCAGTAAGATCTCAGTATGACGGGGACAGATGTTTAGGTAATAGACAGGGGGACTAACCTGCTCAGTGTCACCAGGAATGAGGGGTTTCCTGGGATGCGAGGTTTCAGAACTAAAACCAAGGAAGTTCCAGGCAAACGAGGATAAGTTGTCCACCCTAACCTAAAGATCATAGGGCGGGAAAAATTACTCTTGTATCTGTCCCTTCTTTTCTTATTTCCATTGGTTTAGACCTATAACCTCCTAGCTGGACCCTCCTCCTAGCAGTAACCCCTAACTGGCCTTCCAGGCTCACTCTCTGTCTACATTTGTCCCTTTGGAAAACTGTGGCTCTGATTAAAAATCTTCAACGTTTTTCCCCATGAATTATTCAGAGCAAGGGCCATAACAACCAGATAGGTCAGGTCAATGAGGGACACAACCATAGTGTAAGACATTAGGAACTGGTGGGGATTGCAGCCAGGCTCACCCCAGACATTTCTGAGCCTGGGAGCAAGTATACAAATGGAGGACCACACACAGTATGTCTCAATATTTAAAAGTTGGAAATCAAGCTCAGATGAAAGAAACTGCATTCTCTCCTCCTAAGTTGGCAAATACACTTCATACTGACTCTGAAGGCCAAGTTCAAATTGTGTTCTTGGATTCCTAGGAGTCTTGAGACTTGGTGGTTCCCAGTGAGGTCCTCTGGCCTGTTACCCATATCTGTTCTCGTCTCTCTCCTGCCTCTGTCCTGCAACTCCAGGGGCCTTGCAGCCAATGCTGGATACCCCAGCCTGAACTTCAAAGCTCCATCCACACACACTGTACCCCCAACACAATCTGCTTTCCCTCGGTACACCCCTCAGCCATATTGAAGAGGTCCATGGAAGTGAGCTTGGCCCATTTGGGCAGAGAATTCTGAGTCCTGACATCTGAAGCACGGCCTGGATCAGGGGAGGGGTACAGGCATTTCCCCTTGCTCCAGACATGCCTCACCCCATGGGAAAGGGTGTGACCAGACCAAGACCATATTAAAGCCCAGGGCCCAGGATAGGGGCTCCTCTTCCTTGGGTCTAAGGTGGTACTGATCACGCCTCATCTAAAGGGGGCAGCTGACCTCAACTCCAGCTGATTCCTGCGTCCTGGGAATGTCCAGTGTTGGCTAGACCTTCTGCTTTTTCAAGAGAAGATAAAATTGTGGAATTTCTTGGTTGTAAATTCAAATTAAAACCAAACCAAACCAAATACCCTTGTATGAGTCCATACAATAAAGGCCAAACACAATACAGCCACAGGCCTGCCCTTGAACTCTGTTGCAACTTCTTCCTTGAGGAACACCCCGTCCCTCCACACACTGACCTCAAGCCACTTCTTCTACTGCCTGCCCTCCCACCCTTTGGGTTCCTGTGTTCTACCAAATCAGAGGAGCAGACAGCCCCTGCTTCCCACCTCAGGCCTTTTGATCAAGGAGTTCCTTCTGCCTCGAATACCCTCCTTGGCTCTCACACTTGCGTACTGACAACCACACTCACCCTTCAAGGGCAAGTGCAAACCCAACTCCTTCAAGACGCCTGCCCTGATGACTCCTGAAATTCTGGACCAGGACACCAGAGTGTGAATCCTGGCTCTGCAATTTTATGCAAGCCACAAGTGCTCTGAACCTCCTGTGTAAAATGGGGGGACATTTCTATCGACCTTGAAGAGCTACTTCTTGTGAAAGCTAAATAAGATAATATGTAGTAAATTCCTGGCAGTCCAGTGGTTAGGATTCGGCGTTCTCACTGCAGGGGCCCGGGTTCAGCCCCTGGTTGGGGGACTAGGATCCCACAAGCCACACGGCACAGCCAAAAAAAAAAAAAAGGAAAAAGATAGCATGTGTTAAAATATTTAGTACAGTTCAGGGCATTTTATCAGTGCTCAGTAAATGCTAGGAGAATAGGAAAGCAAATTTGAGCACCTGCAAACCTTTTTGTAAAGTACTAGACAATTTTTTAGGCTTCATGGGTCATATGGCTTCCTTCCCTAGACAATATGTAAACATGTGGGCATAGCTGTGTTCCAATAAAACTTTATTTACAGAAAGGGGCAGAGGGCCGGGTTTGCCCCAAGGGTCATAGTTCCTGACCCTGTTTCATACCATTCTTAGGGCTTGTTCTCTGCCTCTCAAAGCTGTGGTTACTACTCATACTAACAGTTAATACTTTAATTCTGCCCGTGATTACCAGGCAGCGTCGAAAACGCTCTACAAGAGATTTAACGTTCATCACCATTTTGTGTATAAAGAAACAGAGGCACAAAGAAGTGGCAGGTGGACTTGAGAATCAGAACTTGGAGCCGCTGTTCAGCACGGGTTCAGGCCTTGGGCAGCACCTACACCATCTTGTGTGTGTGTTTTTTTGTTTTTAATTAATTAATTAAATTTTTGGCTGCATTGGGTCTTTGTTGCTGTGTGTGGGTTTTTTCTCTAGTTGCTGAGAGTGGGGGCTACTCTTTTTGTTGTGGAGCACAGGCTCTAGGCGTGCGGGCTTCAGTAGTTGTGGCACGTGGGCTCAGTAGTTGTAGCTCACAGGCTCTAGAGCACAGGCTCAGTAGTTGTGGCGCATGGGCTTAGGTGCTCCGCAGCATGTGGGATCTTCCCGGACCAGGGCTCGAACCCATGTCCCCTGCATTGGCAGGTGGATTCTTAACCACCGCACCACCAGGGAAGTCCTTGTGTGAGTTTCTTGATTGTTGGTGGATGAACATGCATCTGCAAAGGACTTTAAGCCACCCTCCTCCCTCTCGTGTGCTGTCAGTTGTAATTATAACTACTGAACACACCCAACGGTGAATCTCCTCCAGCGACAGCTGTGAGCAGCAGGCAAATGGCAGAAGCCAGCGACTAACGTCCTCTGCTGAGTCTCTAGTGGCTGATAAGTACTGGGTCTGAGAGTGTTCTGCTTTCTGTCTTTAATTCCTCCTCTTCATTGAGTGCCCATAGGAATATGGAACTAATTATAAATGGCAAAGAAAAAAAGGAAATGATTTTATGTGACGGCTGACTGTCCCACAGTGCTCTGACTGATCCTTCATATCAGTCTATCTGGGTAAAGGGCTCTTGCTGTGCCGTGAGCGCCGTGTCTACATCACTGTGTCTACATCACTGCCAAAGGATCAATGCAAGGAAAGCCCAGTCTCAGGTGTGGGGATGGCTGACCAAGCAGAGACGCCTGACTACATGCTGGAGGTATCACGGCCATATGCTTTACCATCCAAACTGGAACACTACCAAGAATTAGGCTGGGAAAACATGTGCAAAGTGGGATGCACTGTCACTCTGGTCAGAGAAACCTTTCTAAGTGGCCACTGGTGAATGTTTCACGCCTGGGGAGCACTTCTCTGTCCTAGAAAGAAGAGCAACTGGCCCTCCCCTTTTCATTCTGGTCCATGATCTCAGCTATGACACCATGAAACATTCAACCATACCATGTATTTTATACTGTGCTATATGTAACTGGAGAAAATCAAGGAAGAATAGGCCTGGTTCCTGGGAGTATGTCTTGGTTACTGGTTCTAAAGAGTTAGCCTATAGTCCTTAGAGTTAAAATTGGCTCTTGTAATTTGACATACTACAGCAAGTTTACTATGGGTTTAATGCTTTGTTTGTGATGTAAGTTTCTGGTTGATTTTCACCTATGTGTTTCAAGGAATCTCCATACTACCTAAGCATGTCCATGCCTGAGCATGGACAGTGGGCATGTTGTGCACTGCACAACTCTAAGGGCACCATTCACACCATACTCCATGTGAATGGAGCCCTCTAGGATTATGCAGTGAGCAACCTGAACAACAGGACACTGGCCCTGCTGGCAAACTCTAGTCCCATCTCCCATCAGCCAGAACTGGTGTACTTCAGCAGCCTAATCCTTTTTTTTTTTTTTTTTTTACATCTTTATTGGAGTATAATTGCTTTACAATGGCGTGTTAGTTTCTGCTTTATAACAAAGTGAATCAGTTATACATATACATATGTTCCCATATCTTTTCCCTCTTGCGTCTCCCTCCCTCCCACCCTCCCTATCCCACCCCTCTAGGTGGTCACACACCACCTAGCTGATCTCCCTGTGCTATACGGCTGCTTCCCACTAGCTATCTACCTTACGTTTGGTAGTGTATATATGTCCATGCCATTCTCTCACTTTGTCACAGCTTACCCTTCCCGCTCCCCGTATCCTCAAGTCCATGCTAGTAGGTCTGTGTCTTTATTCCCATCTTACCCCTAGGTTCTTCATGACCTTTTCTTTTTCTTAGATTCCATATATACGTGTTAGCATACGGTATTTGTTTTTCTCTTTCTGACTTACTTCACTCTGTATGACAGACTCTAGGTCCATCCACCTCACTACAAATAATTCAATTTCATTTCTTTTTATGGCTGAGTAATATTCCATTGTATATATGTGCCACATCTTCTTTATCCATTCATCTGTTGATCGACACTTAGGTTGCTTCCATGTCCTGGCTATTGTAAATAGAGCTGCAGTGACCATTGTGGTACATGACTCTTTTTGAATTATGGTTTTCTCAGGGTATATGCCCAGTAGTGGGATTGCTGGGTCGTATGGTGGTTCTATTTGTAGTTTTTTAAGGAACCTCCATACTGTTCTCCATAGTGGCTGTACCAATTCACATTCCCACCAGCAGTGCAGGAGGGCTCCCTTTTGCCCACACCCTCTCCAGCATTTATTGTTTCTAGATTTTTTCATGATAAGCACCCTAATCCTTACACAGCTGGACACCCTCAGGGTGATCTGGCTGTCTGCTGTCTGCTTGCCTAGTCACTGTTAAAAAGTACTAAGCCTCCACCCACCTAAATACCCTTGTCCTGTGAGGCACAGGACAACCATTTTGTCTGTGCTCTGCTGTTAAACTTGCCTGGAATCTGCTGATAGAAGTTCAGTCTCTCCTCTTGCCTGACAAGAGAAGACCCACGGCTGTCAGCACAATACCAAGCCCCTTTTTTTCTGACAAGAGGAGAGAAACTAAAACGAAACCCCGACTCCCCTCTTTTTTTTTTTGCGGTACGCGGGCCTCTCACTGTTGTGGCCTCTCCCGCTTAGGAGCACAGGCTCCGGAGGCGCAGGCTCAGCGGCCATGGCTCACGGGCCCAGCCGCTCCACGGCATGTGGGATCTTCCCGGACCGGGGCACGAACCCGTGTCCCCTGCATTGGCAGGCGGACTCTCAACCACTGCGCCACCAGGGAAGCCCCTCCCCCATTTTTTAAACAAGGACTCCTGCCCCATCCTTCCCACTGAGTCTCAGGAGCCAAGAGCTGGCATTAAATCTTGATTGTATTTTCAACACATAGTCTGTAAGTCTGTGTCTCAGGATGAAATCAACGAATTGAGAGAGAAAAGATGCTGCTTCTGATCCATCTCTGGAACGAGAAAGTGAGTCTTTTGCTATATGAATGCAGAAGTCCCAAGTAAAGGCTCAGCCACATATAAGGACAGTAGGAGTTCAGAGGACAGAGGAAGGCTGATAACAATGGGTCAGAGGCAGGTGCAGGGGGCAGAAAGAGACAGAGGCACTCAGCTGGGCTGAGTTGATGACTAAGACTTCCCAAAATGTGGGGAGGAAAGGGCCTATGCTAGGTGTGTCCAAAACAGCATGAGTAAAGCTGGGTGAATGTGGCCAGGGGAGGGTGGGCGTTGGCTCCTTAATTAAAAATGCGCATTTATGTTAGGAATCAGGGGGACCTGAAGTATAGTGAAGAAGGGAGATGGAGGAGGAGATGTTCCATTTTAGCAAACTTTGAATTTCAGAGAGAAGGGTTTGACCTTGATTCTGGAAGGAAAGAATAAAAAAGCAATTCTCTGTTTTATTAAGTCGGGAGGGGGCTGGTCTTGGTGATGATGAATGCTTCTACACTTGCAATGAAGGATTTCATCACCCAGCACTGGCTTCAGAAAATCATCTGAGAATTCTCACTTCTTCCAACGTTCAGAGAGAGGAATTTTCTCCTGAGACGTGAAAAGACCTGAAACCAAACTACCCTCAGCCAACCTCAGACAACTAACCCCATTCAGCTGGAACGTCCATGACTAGCTTTTTATGTACTGCTTCTGACGTTCTTTGCATCAATGTCAATACGCCCATGCTTAGTTAACTGTCCGTGGCATTCTGCAGAGCACAGACGCTAAGTGCCTGGCCCAAAGACACAGAGCTATCAAGGAGCAGAACTGGTTTATTGATTTCAAATCCCATTACATTGGACACCCAGCTTTGGGGCAGAAGAGAATGACTTAGGGATGAGAAGCACGGTCATTCTGTTGCTCCATTCCTCAAGGTTCCTTTGGAGAAACCATCTAGAATAGACGGGCGGTGGTGTGTGTCTGCCACACTCACCTCCCAGGAGACTCTAGATGCATATTTACCAACCCTCCAGGATTCTCTGGGTCAGGAGAGAGTGGGGCACACAGATGTCAGGCATTAGCTCCTACTAAGGTCGGTCTGTTTATATTTTTTAAAGGGAATCCAAATTCTGATTTTTAAGTCTTGGTGAGTCACTTGTTCGCCCACTGAATATCATACACAGGAAAATGGCCACTGGTTTTCCATTTTCCATCGGGCTTAGAAAGACCCCAGAGCAAAGGCAGTGATGGGGGATTTGCCCAGGGACTCCTCAGGGCCAGGCCAGGGCCGCGGTGAATTGCTTGGCTTTTATGTGTTGGCTTTTAAAGGCCAGGGATTTCAGGATTTTAGGAAAAACACTCCTCAGCTTGATGTATTTCTTTCTTTTCTTTTTTAACTGTAGAGAAATACCTTTGATATTGACATCCATGTAGTAGGTCGCTCAGAATCATCTTAATGGTCATCTAGTAAAATTACTCATTTTATAGATGAGAAAGTTGGGGCCAGAAGAGGAAAAAGGACTTCAAGTCACACATGAATGACATACCTGGGACAGAGCCCAGGTCTGGGTCCCCTCACACTCTGAACGCCAATTCTATCATCTCATGTTTTTGTTGTTTTCAAAACAAATCCAAGAACTTAGAACTTAGAAAGAGAAATAAACATTCAGAAATCTATGCTAGACTGAGTCCTCTAGTTTCATCTCATTTTCTCTTGACTTCTCTATTTCTTTTGGCTGCATTTTTTCCTACAAACTTCCTCAAATACTTTTCTTTTGTAATGGGAGAGAAAGGAGAAAGGAAAAGCAGAAAGAAAAGTCTTTAAAACATTCCTAATAGAAGCCCTACAAGGTAGGTATTATTCTCATTTTACAGAAGAGGAAACCGAGGCTTGTTGAATTGAAATAAATTGCCAAAGATTACCAAGCTGACCAAGGACAGACATGGGACTAGACTTTGATCCAGACACCAAAGCCTACATTTTTTTCTTGGTTTGCAGAGTTGAGACAACGATTCCAGCCTGGACCCCTCCTGCCTGCTCTGGGTCCTTCTGTGCTGCGGTTTCCAGCCCTAACTGCTCATGAGAATCACTTGGAGCCATTTAATAAATGCTCCAGGCCTCACCCATACCAATTAGATCAGGATCTCTGGGGTGGAGCCCTAGTATAATTATATTTTTAAGGAAATGTTCCAGATTCTAATGTGCAGCAAGCAAGAAATGAGAACCAGAGAGCATGGTGCTTCCTGGGAGAATTAATGAACTTTTTGAGAAGATCAGCTCATCCTACAGGTGGAAGTGCACCTTGTGTCAAAAACAGGCTCGTTCAGTAAAGAAGAGAAAAGAGAAGAAAAAGGGAAAAGGGAAGGGAAGGGTAGGGAAAGGACGGGAAAGGAAGGGAAAAGAAAAGTTGAGATTCCCTGAGTGGTTCTTTTTCCATTAAGTTCTGCTTATTCTCTAGTGCTGAGCCAGTTTTACAGCCTGCATTGACTAAGTCCCCGACTCTACAAGAGCTAACCAAGAGCTCTGCTGAGCAGGGGTCAGCTTACTAGAGCTCAGAAGAGGTGCTGAAGCTGAGGGCTGGAGTGCCTTTCAGTAGAGGCAGCCATTGGGCCCCTGTGCTTGTCTACTGCGTCACTTGTCTACTGCATCACTTGTCTACTGCGTCACTTTCCCGCTCTGTTTGGAAACTCACATCTGATTGTATAACTTTGCTCAAGTAGAGCAGACGGAGCCCAGTTAGATCTGATCCCCATCAGAGAAAAACTGCTTATGCCAAAGACAGCTCTAGCGGGAATAGATGTTACTTTTGTTTGCTTAAATGATGGAGATCTTTACTGGAGAGTTCTAAGTTTGCTGCTGATGTATTCAATTCATTCCTGATAAAAGGAATGGCTTGTTGGGTACCTTGTATAACAGAAGAAATCTGAAGTCACCCTGACCTGGGTTTGAATCCTAGCACTGTGTTTCTGCTCTTACTTCCTGTTGCTTTGAGCAACTTTGCATTTCTCATCCTAACTTCAAAATGAGGAGCTGGGATTTGTTAAGGGAATGCAATGAAGTAAGGCAGTGCTTCCAAAATTTTCGGGGTAGATGAACATGGCATTAAATAACACAGAACCACACAGTCAGAAAATTATTACTGTTTTGATTTTCTTTCATGCCATCTGATTATATCGAAGAGATGGGGGTAAATTTTTGAGATGTCTCTAACCTGGCTATTCCTTCCTTTAACAATGAAAGAGTTGGTCTCAGGTAAACTGTATGTATTACTAGGCAACTGTATGCAACTGAAAATTAATAATGCTGATTTACATTTATTTCAACAGTTACTTCTATGGCATGTGTGCCTGCTTAAGGTAGGGCAATAAAGTTACCTTTTAGGTCAAAGAAGTGGATAAAAGAGTAAATGAGGGTCCACAGGTGGTACACACACAGGACACAAATAATGAAGGTGATACCAAAAGTCTAAGTTTATGTAAAACTGACTTAAAGTGTGAGACAGAATCTCACATCAAGCCTCTGAGCAGAGTGAGGATTTAGTCAGTCTCCCAGAGAAAAAAGAAATGACTGAATTGGTCCTTGCACTCTGAAATAAGTTCTTTAAGAGACAGAATATGTAGACTCATATGAGTCTACATATTCTGATGGGTGGACGATGCACACTGACTGTAGGATTTATGTCACCTCCAGGTTGTCCTCAGGTTGACCTAAGAACCCTGGCCTTAGAAGGGTAGGTCTGCTGCTTGTACTTTCTATACTCAGTGACTTGGAAATAGAAAAAAAAAAGTTGGAACATATAATTATCACCTTAAATTTTTTTAGCCTTTAGTTAAAATTTTTTAAAAAGGAAAGAAAATATTAGATCACAGTGATTTTTGATGACGAGCCATGGGAGGAAAGATCCCTATTTCATCGGTTCTTTGAAATGTCAAACTTTCTGATTATTATTCTTAGCAAGATAAGGAAGTGAACGTTAGAGAATATTACTATTCTGTGACCACATGACCTCAGGAGCACGATAAGAGACTAAGGATTAGGAGGGAAAAGAAAATCACATTTAAATTTAAATACATACGGCCTTTGCCTCTTGTTATTTTTCCTAAGAAGGGATATGAAGCACCAGAACTAGTCAACAGTTGCCTACAAAAGTTTTTGTTTATTTTTCCAGGAATGCAACTTTCAACCATGAGACATGATGCCACAAAGTTCTTAAAACATGACATGGTTCATTTAACCTAAGAAATAGAGAGTAGCTGAATCTAAATACTCTGAGTTGTAGGAAATGAATTTTCTCTTGAGTTGTAAATGAGCTCACCAGCCTTAGGATAATCTATCATTATAAAGTCATGTGAGTCTTTCTGCTAAAAAGCTCAAGTATCAAATTCTGATATTGGCTTTCTGCTTATGGGCTGTTCAGAATTTTTAAATACTTCCATCAGATTTAAGTCCAAACCCAGTGCAAAGCCTTATTATTCCGAAGGGGTTCAGGAGACTTCATCTCTGGTTCCGGCTCTGCCATTATCTCGCTATGGGTAAGTCTCATCTTGGACCCAGCCATATAATGAGTAGATTATGGTAGATTAGGGGTAACCCACAAATGCCAACAGGTGCGAGGCAGGTAATATAAACAAAGGGAGCTGGCCAAGAGTAAGGTAATAGGAAGTGGGGGTGAGGGCAGTGAGTAAGAGAGTATGATTCCCCCAAAGGGGGGCAGCCACCATCAGCTCTAGGCACCTGTCAGCCAGGAAAACAGGCCCATTGTTGACAAAGCCTCTGAAATGTCAAGAGAAGCTGGAAGTCCATCTTTTAAATGGCAGTGAATTAAAAATGATTTTAAAACGTGATGCAGGCAAAACCAACATAACCGCAGGCCCGATGCAGCCGGTGGATAACCATTTTGTGACTTCCGCATTAGACGATCTCTTTGAGCTCCTAGAGCCCTAACTTCTAAATGGCAAATTTTGGCTTTTGTGTGATGCCCATATAGTGGAGGATTTGACACTGTTTGAGAAAAGCAGGAGAGGAGCTGGGTTGTTGGAGACACAGTGTGTTCTACTGGTGGTTGCAGAAGGGTGGCAGAGCCTAGATCAAGAGGCACTGGCACAGTGCCACAGAAACACTGTTCCTCTTAGCTCTTATGACGGGGCAAAATAATAATGATAACAATAGTAACAACAACAACAAAACCTCCTGTGCTTATTCCGGGATGGACGCACCACTCCTATACGAATGGGGAAGGAAAAACTGCCAGGCAGAACAACAGGACTCCAATGAACAGATAAGAGAACAGATATGGGTGATTAGCCCTCTGCTTCCCCTTTGGGAAGGAAGTGCTGCAGAGACACCTCCCATCCTCCAGAGGGCAGTGTTATTACAGAGCGTTTGCTTGGGTAGATAAAGGTACAAGATAAGAACTGGTACCATTTTGTCTTTTTTGGGCACAGATGGCTCTGTTATCCAAATCTTTCTGTATCCAGTCTCAGCTGCATCCCCATACCACTTTCATAACAAGAGCTTCGGTGTGGAAGAAAGTAAAGAGAGCTGAGCTTGAAACTTGTTCCCCAAGCCCCATCCCAATTTTTAGCTCTGCTATATTGAGCAAGGTACTTACTGTCTCCCTAACTCAGTTTCTGCATGTATGAAGGAGAATATTAGCAATGTCTACCTCATAGGGTTGATGTATTAAAGGAAATCCTACCTATCCAGGGGAAGTGCCTAGTTTTAAGTATGGAACTATGTTCCCTTCCAAAGTTACTTTCTCATCTAAATTCCTCTTGTTATAATTAGGGTTTATCTGCTAATCTTTTGCCCTCCATGATGGGAAATTACCCCTGGAATAGAATCATTATATTGAACTATAGGGAACTGTCAATATTTAACATTACTGATTTACTAAATGGCGATTTCATATGGTTCAACATAATACAAAAGCAGTCACAAACCCAATGCAGGAGAAAGCAGCTTCCCTTTGACACTGGTTCTGAAACACATCTGAACAGCTTATTATGATTACATTTGGGAAAAGACAGACCTTTAGTAGAGGAACAAACACTTTTTCATCACAAGTAAACTAACATTTGTTATCTACTTCCAGCTTACAGAGTGCTTTGTGTAAATATAATTTCCCTTAACTCACAACAACACTGGGGATGGATGTCAGCACACAGCTTTTCACACACTGTTCGGAGCGTCACTGCGGGTATGCCCTGGAGTTGTGGGGTGTATAATGGTCTACCATGGTTCCAATCTGCATGTCCACACACTAAAGAGTATTTCAATTAACAAAAAGAATAATGTCAAGAAAGCCCTGCCACTCACTGTGTAGAATGGATCAGATAAGATGTAGTTCCACAAACACTAGGATGAAGTGCATAGATTCCCAGGGACAATCTAGGTTTCAAGTGTCCAGCACTTCTGACAAGGACAAGAGGTCCTTGCACTTCCTCAGCTTTCTATTGGTTGAAACTATTGTTAATTTCAGCGTGGCAGTCTGAGGCACCATTCAAGTTTCAGTCTTGAGTTATCTTCCATGCATAAAGACAGCAGAAAAAAAAAATCTACTACAGAACCCAAACAGATGGGAACTCCCCAACTGATTTATTTCATATCCTCAAAGAAAACAACTGTGACAGTTCTGCAGGTGTCATCATACCTGCCCTTTGTTCATTCTCTCTTGCAATAACTTTTTTTTTTTTTTTTTTTTTTTGCGGTACGCGGGCCTCTCACTGTTGTGACCTCTCCCGTTGCGGAGCACAGCCTCCGGACGCGCAGGCTCAGCGGCCATGGCTCATGGGCCCAGCCGCTCCGCGGCATGTAGGATCTTCCGGGACCGGGGCACGAACCCGCGTCCCCTGCATCGGCAGGCGGACTCTCAACCACTGCGCCACCTGGGAAGCCCCGCAATAACTTTTTTACGTTTCATTGAGTACCTACTATGTGCCAGGCTCTGTTTGAGGACAAGGGTCAGCAAACTACAAGCCCGAGGGCCAAATCTGGCCCCCACTCTGTTTCAGTAACTAAAGTTTATGGAACCTAGCCACACTCATTCATTTACATGTTGTGTATGGCTGCTTTCTGGCAGAGCTGAGCAGCTGTGACAGAAATCATGTGACCCACAAAGCCAAAAATATTTACTCTCTGGCCATTGAGAGGAAAAGTTTGCTGACTCTATTTTAGAGAAAGAGGATACAGCATTAGAAAAGAGAAACAAAGTCCCCATGTGTCTTGAGAGGCTTCTGTTTAGAAGATCGCACTGGACGAACTCTTATTACTTAAACTAAGGGGCAGACCGAGTTTGACCCGTGGGATCAAAGTCAATGCCACTGCTGAGGGCTTATAAGGAACAAGAAAAGGGATGACAGGTGTGGAGACAGATGTGCAAGAAGGGGTTAGAGAAAGGATTAGTTAATGTGGAAACCAGCTGGAACAGGCAGGCCACAGGGATTCCCACCGAGGGGCACCCAAACCTTTGGCTGGGTTAGGTGGCATATGTATCAGAATCACCTGGAGATATCAGTAGACATGCAGGCTACTGGGCCCCACTCAGGAATCTGAATTTGAGTTCCAGAGGTGTGGTCGAGCTTCCACATTCTTAGCGGGTGCCCCCAGGTGATGCTGAAGCAGGCTCAGGTTTGAAAAGCACTGGATTAGCGTTGAGTTTTAGTGAGCAGTCGGAGGTGCTCCCCACGAGGTCTGGCCTGAAGTCCACTCATGGCAGGTGAGAAGGGGAAAGAACCGGGGCACAGACACACAGAGGTAGATGCAGTGAAAAGGCAGTTTATTGTCTATTAATACTGTACAGAGGAACAGAGAGAAGCCACAAGTACAGCATCGGCTGTCGCTGGCAGTGTTATTTCTGAAGTCGGTTTTTGTTTTGTTTTTCATCTGAAGGAGACAGAACAGTCAAAGTACACTTCAGGTTACAAAGTACAGCAGCTATAGCCCAGCAAGTCTAATTCAGAGTAAGCACAACAGGCTCCCAACCCACCCGCAATCAACCACCAAATGGATATATTTACAGTGATGTCACTCACCCCGAGTGAGCTGCTAAAGCCAAACATTCCAATCAACAACCTACATTCACTGAAAGCTGCATCAGACACAACATTTTCTGGAACCCCTGTATGATGTTGACTCTTTTAAGTCAGGAGTTTGAGAGGAGGAAAGAATGTTCCAGAACCCCACAAAGGATAGGACTCTTTTCACTTGCCAGAATGGGATATGACAGAATTGGAGTTGGAGCCACACACAGACCAGTTGAGATCAGGCATTGCCCAGTGGTCTCTTTGTACATAAAGACTTGTTGCAAAGCCACGTGACTGGATGTCTGCCTGACCACCTCATCTTGAAACCGAGAGGTTCCCATAGTAACAAGGGGCTAGGGCACACGGCCTCTCCCTACCACCCTCAGGCAATTGCATAGTTCTTCCATTTCTGGAGTTGTTGCCATGACACTACGGTTGACAGTTGGGCCTGAATTGGGCCTGTTGGAGGGATTCTGATGATGAAAAAACTAAAATGATTTGCCTGGGAACCAGAGAGGTTATTTTTCTTGAAATGGAGAGTGTGTTTAAGACCTTGCCTTGTTGGAAAAAGGCTCTTGGTCTTTTAGGGTAGTAGAAAAAGATCCCATCCTAGGAAAAGATGCTGCTTGGAAGGAGAGTCTAACAGGAAGAGGGAGCAGATTCTTAGGCTTGACCTCTGACCTCTGGTGTCAGCCAGACAGATGAACAGGTGTGGGTGAAGATCTTCACGAACCTGAGTGTGACTGTGATGGGAACTCAAAAATTTGGCAGAAAATTGAGGAAAAAAATCCAAGAACTCTTAAAAATTCAGTATCTCCTTTATGGATGGATAAGGATAATTCTTTCCAGTCTCTACTTAACTCTGAAAATAGGATGCAGCCTCACTGATATTTACAAGGTCAAGGACTCCTGGTAGCTTTTATATTGTTGGTTTATACATTTATGCATATTGTGTACATTATGTAGATGGTGAGATGCTTCTGACTCACCATTTTGCATGTGTTACTCAAATGTACCATAGTGAGTGGTCCCTTAACTTCAAATGTAGCAATTACTCCTTGAATATGTGAAAGAGTTGAACTTAGATAACTGCTGGGCTTAGCTTTCGTTTAAAACAGCTCGTTTAGAACAGCTATCTCCTTCCAAAAGATCGTTCTGTATTATTAAAGGTGTGGCTCAGAGAGCTATCAAGCCATATAACAGGTTGTCTAATGACAGGTATAGAAAGCTGGATCGTACAACCTAGGACTATTGGGAAACACTGGATTTCATGCAGTGCTGATGCCAGGGCAGGTCATGGGACCTTTGTTCATGCCCCCCAAGGTCTGGGCTAGTGCTATAGAACTCGCCAGAAAGTTACCTTAATGGAATGGAGAAATAATCAATCAAGGGCGCTCTCAAACTCAAGCTTCATAATGCATCTAAATTTCATTACAAAAATATTTTTCCTTAAAAAAATACATAAATGTAAACTATTCCATTTCTATAATCACTCCCTACTCCCATGTATATCATGCCACTCGTCTTACACTAGAATGAATGGGCACACCCCTCAGGTAAGGCTCCATCACACCATTTGAGTCCATCTCTCTCGCTTTTTCAAGCTATGCCAATTGTGCTTAAAAATATGCTCCCAGACCCAGGTAGGGGGGTCCACAAGTTCACCTCCCTTACAGTGGGAAGGACTGCAGGAGGTCACACATCGCATGAAGCCCACCCCAGGAATGTCAGAGTGGGATAGTGCAGGCTCAGAAGGGAATACAAGGAAGTATTTGGTTGGTAAACATGCAGAGGCAATGCCCAAGCTCTGCCTACTTTATTCCACCTGGGCCAGACCTGCAAGGTTCTGCCTCAGGCTCCTGGGATGAAATTCACAGCTCTGAAGAGGGCTGGGTAGGGGTGGGGAAGAGAATGTTGTGTTCATACAGCTTTGGAATACAAACTGTGATTCTGAAAGGATAGAAAAGAACATAAACAGTGATGCTAAGGCAAACTTTCAAATGGCACATCAGAACTTTTTTTTTTTTTTTGTCATTCGTTTTGTTAACATCACAAGGCAGATACATTCTGTAAACATATATACCATACAGTACGTTAACCATGGGGGGGGAAAGAAAAAGCCACCCTGTCATTCTTTTCTTTCTGTATTTTCTGTTCTTTTACTCCAGAAGGACTGCCTGAAGTCTAGAGGGAATTTTGTGGTTCATAAGATGTACTTTTCTTTTAATAAAAATGCAATGACTTGCAAAAAAAACAGCCCCAGGTGACTAGTAAGAGGCAATATGGGGAGAAGGTGAACCTGTAGAAACTTAGAAAATAGTCACAAAATATTAAAAAGTCATTAATTTCAGGAAACATTTTGTTTCCCTGCTTAGTAAAAGAGAGCACTGAAAAATTTTTACAAAAGTTAAGGCTGTCCAGATCTTTGATGCAGAAAGTTTGTGGTTCCCCAAAGATATACATTATATTTTCACATTGAAAGCAAGTTTTTTTGTGCTACAGTTCCGACCTTTTTATTTTAGACTGGAGAGGAGAGGGGACACAGAGGCCTATTTAAGTCATATAAAAATTAAGGGGTAGGGGATGAGGTTGGTCTAAGGATCCCCAGGGAAACTGCTCTTTGAAACATTCAGGATGTAATCTTTATTCTAGCCTTTTCTACATTCAAATAATAAGTATTTTGGTTTTAAAATGGAGATTTTATCATGTGGTTTGCTGAAGCTATGAAAATAGAGACACATAACAGCATCGCGCTCCTCATAAGAGATGGATTTTTCTTTTTCCCTAGGAAATGCAGGGAAGTTTTCCTGATTAGACCAGAAGAGGTCTACACAATGAAGGCGAACTGGCAGCAGGAATCCCAGATGCCATCTTGTGCATTACTTGGAGATGTTTTGCGATATATACCATCACTCCGTGTACCTACTGGGTTGTACTATCCAATAAGACAAAAGATACCTTCTGGCTCTATCCTAATCAGTGGAGCTACATATACCTTGATTAATAAACTGAGGAGCTTCTAAAAGATTGCATATTTACACAGTTTCTGAAACTTTTAACTATGCTGAGAACTCATGGTTTCAATAATGAAGGTACATGTCGCGAAAGTACAACATAAAACTGCTCTCGCCTTGGAATGGTTTTTGTTGTAAACAAAATAACACTGCAGGAGATGAGAATATTCCCACAAGGAATGGGCCCTTTGGTGGGTTAAACTCCACAGGTGGTTAAACTCCACAATTGGGTCTGGTGACAAACAGAGATGGCTGAGCTTCTAGATTTTAAGTAAGAACAAAAGAAATCCTCCGTGCATATTCTGTCTATGTTCATCTGTGTTTTACATTGATAGGGTTAGTTTCTTAAAAAGGAAGAACTTGTTTAGTGGTTCAGTTTTTGCCTCTATCGCCATATTCCCGCCACCTCTTTTGCTACCCACTGGTTCACTGGCATTAAATAAATGGTGTTTGTCAAGGATGTTCTGTGGTCCCTTGAAATGATGTTCTGCAGGAAGTGAAAAGAAATAAGCTGTTTTCAGACTTGGCCTCAACATTTTGCTCCAGAGACGATATCGTAACTCTAGGAAATTGTATAGAGATGGTTTCCCCCTTTTATAAAAACTCGCCCCTAACCAAAATAAAAAGCCTCCTTGCATGTAGGAAAAACATTTATCACCAGAAAGTAAAATGGACTAGGTGGGAATGTGAAGCAGATAACGCGTCATTAACATTTCAGAAAGAGTCAAAGCAAATGAATTCTAGAATTTGAGTTTTCTGAAAGCCTTTGAATAATTTTAGGAAACCATGTTTGAGGTTTACCCAGAAAAGAATTCCCTAGCCCCTCGTCCTCTCTACTGCCAATATTGAGTGATGTCACTGGACACTATCAAATCACTTTTAGAGGCAAATGATTTTGCTTATATAAGGAACATAATATAATTGTGGGTAAACGAGGCACAAGGTAAAAAAAGAAAACCCCTTAATTTTGTCCTACTGCACATCGAAGAGAAAAAAAAAAGTCAAGGGTATACAAGTCATCAAGATTTTTCAGGATATCTAAGGTTTATCATTTTAACTCTTAAAGGATCTTTAACTCCATGCCATTGAGAACCTGTTTTAAGCAAATGCAATGACCCTCTTTTCCCTCTTTCTCCTCTTTCCATTTAAAGGGTTCTGAGTATATGATTTGAAAAGAAAGTCCAACTAACCATGAGCTCAAAAATGATCATGGTTTTGCAGCTTTATTACTGATTCTCTAATTAGTCTGGTGATGTAAGTCAATACCCTGTATTTCTGAAGGGCGTGATACCATACATAGTAAAGTGTTTACAGAGACAATGCCAGTACCAGCAGGGAAGGCAGAATCTTCACAGTCACAACTCTGTTTATATTTTCACTATGAAGGGTAGTTCCTTTTCTCTGTAGATGGGATTATAGGTCTCATCCCGTAAAAGCACTGGCTGAAGCTGAACCTCCCACTGCAATAGGAAAATGAGGCAAGCTATACAAATACATACGCCATATTCAAACACACCTTCGTTTACTGTGGCCACACATCATTTTAATAAACGTAACACATCTTACTTGAAAAACCATTTAAATGATAAGCTTTACCAGTAAAAGTAGAGAGAGAACTCTCATATAATTTGCTAATCCCTATACTAATTATTGATAAATGAGAGCGCATATTATCATTGGTCTTTTAAATCTCACGTGTGGTTTTGTAGTGAGAGGTAAAGACCATTTTATTCATGAGAAACTAACTCACTGATGGAAGTGTAAGTCAGGGAATGATCTGTCCTGAAAGACTCTGGTTCTGTTTATCAAAAGTACGCCCAAGGCTAAATTCTATCATTCCACTCACTAACTGTGCTTTTAAAAACTCAAACTGAATAGTCTTTTCATCCCCAAATGAGTAAAAATAGGATAAGCTATGGGAAACTTTTAGATTGTTTCTAAATAAATTATTAAAATCAGAGATTGTCCAAAACATTGAAGCTGCTTTCTTTTTCGCTGTAAATAGGTTTCTCTGGAATGTCTTCTTCTTTTTTTTTTTTAACCTTTAAATTATGCTAAAATGACCATTTGCTGAGGAGCATGAAGCTGAAAGTTTATAGGCAGCAAAACCAGATATTATTTCTAGATAATAGAACAGTTTTATTCAAAAAAAGCTTCTTTGCTGAACCTGAGATTTAGAGATAATTCCCTCAGCTGTTCAAAACCAAGCCATGGATGGAATCATCTTAGAAAGTAGAACTTAGCTCGTTATTTTTTTCCTTCTTTAACTTTTTTTGGTTTATATATTGGTGATAAAATGACTTACTTTGTGCTCGTTAAAAATGTAATTATTTGGGAAAGATTAACTTTGAAAATTAAAAAATATTAGTTTTCCCCCTTTTAATTGGAATAAATATAATTTAAAGCTAAAAAATTAAAAATAATAATAGATTTAGCACTAAGATAGCTATTTAGGACAAATTGAGTTGGTTCTGTAATAAAATTCTCTCAAGGTCGCCTTACTTTTCCCTCATCTACTTTCCACAGAAGTTAAACTTGATGTAGTACATCTTACCATATGTTTTTTGAAACTAGGGTCTATGGAACGTAGATAATTTTGTGAATTATCTGCAATAATGCTATGAACATTCGGGCAAAAAACTTAAAAGATATCTCTGTTTTAAAATCAATTCAGGGCTTCCCTGGTGGCACAGTGGTTGAGAGTCCGCCTGCTGATGTAAGGGACACGGGTTTGTGCCCCGGTCCGGGAAGATCCCACATGCCGCAGAGCGGCTGGGCCCGTGAGCCATGGCCGCTGAGCCTGTGCGTCCGGAGCCTGTGCTCCGTGACGGGAGAGGCCACAACAGTGAGAGGCCCGTGTACCGCAAAAAATAAAAAAAATCAATTCAAATGTTACAGCTTTATTTCACTACTCTATTATTATTTTACTATATTGCTTCCCTTTGGTTTTATTATACCTGTGGCTCTTTGCTTTGGGGGAATGCTAAGAATTTAAAGAACTTTTCATTGTGTTCTAGATAAAAACCATCCTTTGATGTTCTGGAATCTTCAGAAGTTGAAGAAACAATGCTTGAAGAAGCTCAGCTATGTGCCACTCACTTAATCAGTATTTGTGGAACGAATTAGAATACTTAAGGTGAGAAGATAGGTCTTTCTTCATCTTTTAAACATTTTTTACATTTTAAAGTTTAATTCTGTGGGGTGGGTAAACCTACACGGTGATGGTACGCGAAATATTCTCTTTCTCATGGGGACACAAAGAAAAGAGTCCAGATGGAAGGCTCTGGAATCAATGGGGCGGGTGAGATGAAGAGTTAATTCAGGAACAGCACCGTCCACAATGGAGCGGAAGCATCACAGCAACCACTGTAGGTCAGAAGGACTGTTTTAGAAATATGGTCACTATAGAGAAACTCCTCAAAATGACCCCTTCGTTGAAAACAGATGAACATGATCAGAAAATATCCGTGAAAAAGAAAACAATATAAAAATTTACACTCTTTTTTTTTAGAGAATAGAAGCAAGGCTCATGGGTTCGCCTAACTTTGGAGATCACAGCTGATGCTCAAAACAATGCTTGTTTCATGTCCTTAGAAAGTTAAAAATGGTGCTTCTTATATAAAGGGTCCATCAGTTAAGTCATAGAAAGAGAGACAGCTGCTGATGGGCAGGTTATGGAATCAGTCCCTACATGACAAGCACTGGGTTCTTTTCTTTTACATCAATTTCATTTGTTTTAACAGAAAGCCAGAGATGCACAATACTGTAACCTGGAAGCTTATATAAGGCAGCAGAAAGCATCACCCTAGATTGGACAGACTAAGTAAGGTCTACTTTTGGCTACGCTAGCAACTGGCTAGAGCCCATAGCATTTTGCCACATGAGATATAAAAGCAAGGATCCACAGCAAGGGAGGCAAGTGAGAAATCAGTGACGTGGTGATGTGTGACTACATGATAGGAACACACGACAAAATGAAACCCCCGATGCCCATGGATTCAATTCCAGTCAAGTGAATTAAGGCTACTAGATCACTGGCTGCTAGGAAGAGTCCATTCCAATCGAGCAGTAAGGAACCGATTCCCTCTTGAAGACACAAGGAAAGGTTTAGAGGAAAAGCAAGTTCTTGGAAAGAGTGAAGCACACACATGCACGTTGTCTCTGAGCTGAGGAAACTGGAGAAAAAAAAACGAAAGGGAAAAAAATAAGAGGGATCAAAGCAATCCAACTGCAAGGCAAGGCAGGTGTTTGCTTCCAGTTCACAGTATCGCAGTTAGTGGTACAGGGAGGTCTACGTAAGTGGTGGAGAGCACAAAGGCTGCCCAGAAGAAAAGGGAAGAAAGAAGTGGTCACATGACAACACAGCATTGACAGCGCTTTTTCTTTTGGGTACCTGGGGCTGGCTCCGTGGCCAGGCTTTCTTCCTTCCCTTCGGGGGATGAGGGCTCTGTGGTGTCTGAGACGGGTCTCCCGGACACCAGCTCAGCTGCGTTTCCATCAATAGTGGACACATCTGTCACCGTCTTCTCCCTCAATGACTTCTCATCGTCTTCATCAATGAGGACCAACTCAGCCTTGATGGTTTCATCATAGCCTAGCACCTTCTTCGTCTCTTCTTCATCCTCGATATTTTGGTAGCCCATGAAAATCATGGTGACGGGCTGATCCAAGTTTGCCTCCGGCCCTTCAGTGCTGGGGGCTGGAGCCTGCTGCCCTGGGTTCCCAGAAGTATGATCTTTCCTAGACTTATGGACCATTTCTAACTTGGCTTCTTTGCAGAGCATATGTTCCTTAGGGTGGCTGAGGCTCCCATCTGCAACCACAGTCCTTTCTGACACGTACCCTCCTCTTAAGCTTGATTGTCCAGCCTTCTGAATAAGCTCTTCTACATCCTTTGAGCTTAATTTGTGCACTCCGTTTTCTACTATGGTGCCTCCTGAGTGCACCTCATACACTACTTTGGTACCATCATCAAAGACTTTGACTCCTCTCTGATGGACCCCCTCTGGGCCAATGGTGGATGTAGAGAGAATCTTGGTCTCTCCTGTTTGTTTGTCTTTCTCCACATTAATTTCCATGGCGTACACAGCTTGAATGAAAACAAGAGAAAGGAAGTGCATGTTACAACAAAAAAAGCCAGTGAATGGTTAATTGCCAAACAGACACAAAAAAGGTGCTGTGCCCTTTCTAGTCTAGCTGCCAAGCATCTTGAGTGTTAGAGTGAGTGCATTGTGGACAGAGGTGGTTATATATGTGTTTTAACACAGCAGCTAAATGCACTGGGAAGACACATGTACAGAGTTACCATATCTCAACGGCACTCACACTTCCCAGGAAGATGAGCTAAAATAAGGCCACGAGCGACTGCTGAGATCCAGTGTGACACATTACAGGGAGGCTGACAACATGCAAGTTTACCTTGATCGTGAGCATACCTTAGGCTTACAGACAATTTTAAAGCCCTTGGTTAAGATGTAACCTAGTTCCAAAACCTTAAATCTCTTTTAAAAATTCTTTTACAGAGTATTCTACTGTTCTTTAGACATTTCCCTTTTCTGTAATGAAGATTACACAAAGGGTTTTGCAGGTGGCACATGGCCATCCTCTACTGTACTCTAAAAGGGGATATTTATAAAAATTGAAAGCTATGAAAGGAGTCAGATTATATGCTCTGTTAGGTTTCTAAGATAAGAACTAGAAAAAGAACAGACTAGAGGTGGCGTCAACCCACGACACTGCAATTTGAGGACTATACTCACAGAAAGCCTCTTTCTTCCCCCATGCACGCGCTGCCAAGTCCTCGAGATTCTGCCCCATACTTCCTTCCCATCTGCCACCTTCTTTCTGTTCTACTGCCACCACTCAATCTGAGACACTACTTCCTCTTCCCTAGATATCACAAGAGCTTCCTACATTGGACCTTCCCAGGTCCAATCTTGGCCTCTCTAACTCATCTCAAATCCTGCTGCTGGTCTGAGCTTCCTAAGAACCAGCTCTTTCCTGTCCTGTAGACTTACATGACACTCCATAATTTCAAATCTATTACCTCAGAGACTCCCTGTGAGGCACATGGCCTGGATGGGAGGGAACTGGGCCTCAGACCCACTGAGCCAACTGTCCCCAGACACCCTTTCCCTGAATGACCCACAGATACATCAAACTCTGCAGCTGCAAAACTGAATCCATCTTCTCTCAAAACTCCCCCGTAGTCTTGGTATGAAGTAACACCAGCTCCACTACCTAGTCTTTCAAGCGAGAAGCCTCAGAATCATACCTGATTTTTCCTTTTCTTCCTAATTACCCAGAGTCAAACAACTGCTGAGACTAATTCTATTTCAGATCCATCCCCATGCATCTCCTCACCACTATCTCTATCACTACTGCCTTAGACCAGGCCCTCTTCGGCACAATTACCTGTGTTCGATTTTTAACTGCTACTTCTGTCTTTTCATCGCCAGTGGGCCAAAGACAGCTGAGGCCCCGTTTTGCAAGGCCAGAGGAGCAAAGAATGGTCTTGACATTAAAAAAAAAAAAAAAAAAAAAAGTTAAAAAAAAAGGAAGGAGGGAAAGAACTTAAGAAAGAGAAAAGGAAAGAAAGAATTTAAGAGAAAAGGAAAAAAAAAGATATGCGACGGAGACCATACGTGGTCCACAAAGTCTAAAATATTTATGATCTGGCCCTTTACAGAAAAAGGCAGCTGATCCCTGCTAGCCTAGGCTCCACCCTGCCCACAGAGCTACCTTACTTACAAACCTTCTGTTGGCTCCTGTGTCTGCAGAGGGTAAACACCAAACTCCGTAGCTTGGCATGTGATTACCTTTGGCATTTATCTGCAATCTTCCTTTCTTGTCTTGTCTTGCGGCCCCTCTCATTCCACATACACTCCAGCCATAACAAAGTTCTCACTATTCCCAAGACATCCCCCCATGACTCATCCCTGTGCCTGCTATCCCTCTGCCTAGACTGCCTTTTGTCCCTCCTCCACTGGCAGACCCTAGAGTCCTATGTCACACCTCTGCTCATCATGGCCGTTGAGTCCCTACCTCTTTCTGAAGAACTACAAGTTCCCCAACTGTGTTAAAAAGATCCAAACTATCTTTCCAATCACATATTTCATTGCTTCCTTTCCCTCTAGAGCGACCAAAAAACACCATCTCACACCTAACATTTCCTGCTTTTAAGATTCCCTTCTCTTGAAAAGTCCTTCTTTTGAGTTTCTTTATATCCAAATATGACTCATCCATCGATGCCCAGGTCAACAGCGCCCTCTTCCATGAGCTTTCTTTGATCGTCCCATCTCTAAGTCATCCCTCTCTTCTCAAGATTTGCTGAACACTTCTTCTAACCCTCTCTGAAGGCACTTAACACTTTCCAAGCAGTAATATAATTATCTGTGGGAATGTTTTATTAGCTCCATAGATTCTTAGGATCCTTGAAGGCTAGTTTTTTGCCTGACATCTTTCTATGATTCCCCCTCCCTCCCAACACCTACCTTAGAACCTTTTGTAGAAAAGGTACCTGCTATACATACCTGTGAAACAGTTGCTACTAACTGAAAAGTCTAACTTGTTGTTTTAATCTAGTCACAAATACTTTATATAATTTGACACCAATGAAAAGGTACACACAGTGATTAATGTTTGTACTGGTTAAAAAAAATAGCCAACAGTATTATTCCATCTGCTTGTGTAATAAGATACAATCTGATCACGGTTAACACTTAACTAAAAAGATTTGAAGCAAAATCCAATGCTCGATTTTTCATTGTGTCTGTTTTGAAACTTTCACTTGCTCAGCACAAAGATGTTGAGTTTCCTTAAGTGACACAATGGGAGGCCAACCAATATTTGTCATAGAGGTACATGAGATCACACAATGATGGTGATATCAAGAGAAATATCTGTTTCTGTTATTTCCTGATTTTCCACAAAATGTGTTATCAAAGAAATAGAATAGGTATTTAAAATTTTGCATGGGCTCCAAAAGCCCGTTCTTTAAATATTACATTTATATTAAAAAGCACAATTTGGGGTTAAAATCTTATGTCCTATCACTATTAACACACTCATGGGACATATTTATAAATAAGAAAGGTAATAATGATTGTCAGTTATAGATACAACACCACAAACATCCAGTAATATATGAACCAAATGATACATTGAGCTGCAATCAATACAGAGTATGGAATAAAATATTTCTATTTTTATGTCCATATCTGATAGGATACAAATTATGAACATAGGAATCTTTAGGGATGTCCCTCTCTCACTCTGCCCACCAACGAGAATGCTGTCATTTTTGGTCCAATTTTCCCTTTTCTGCCATTATAATCCCCAACCTCATCTGGTCCTTGCCTGTTCCTAGAATCAGAGACTGGATTGAAAGGAGGGATGACGAGAAGGTCTTTGCTAGAACGGTTAAGTAGATCCATACAATAAAGAGTTGAGAAAGAAGGAGTTGAATGGAAGAGACAGTGAAAGCTGTGTGGGAGAAAGATAGGGAAGGAACATTCTGTGGCCGTGGATGATGCTTTGGAGAATTATATGTGGATGGAAGTAAAGGGAACATAAGTGCTCTGGGTGGAGATATGAATTGGATCCCTTTTAATATCCTTCAGGAAATACAGGTAAAGAACAGAGTTTCTTTTTAGTGGGTTTTCTTTTTTTTGTCTGTGATTTTAAGCTGTATTTTGTTAAGTGTGACATGGCTCTGGAACTGAACCACAAGTGACATGGATTCATTAGGGTTACAGATTAATAGTTATATTTATATGTTATACACTGTTCTTTCAGTATTTCTCGAATCTGAGAGCAGAACACCTTAAGACATTTTTATAATAAAAGAAACCTAGATATGTTATGCCATAAAAGACAACATCCATATGTATTTTTTTTCCCCCAGATAAGATGTTGGGCTTCAAAGGAACCACAGATTTTTAGCAGGTTTCTTCAGGTTTGGTCTCACATACCTTGTCTGCCTTCACTCTCTTCTCTAGTAAGGGGGAGCCAGGAAAACACTTCGAGAAGCTCTGGTTCACACAAAGGCAATATTTTTGTTTGTTTGTTTCCAGATTTATTGAGATATTGTTGACATATAACATATGTAAGTTTAAGATGTACAATGTGATAATTCAATATACATATATACTGCAAAATGATTACCAAAATAAGGTTAGTTAACCCCTTCACCCCCTCACATAACTGCCATTTTTAGGGCTGGTAACTTTAAACTTCTACTCTCTTAAGACAATACTTAGACTTTATGGATACATATATGAGAATGTTATTAGACATTCAGAAAACCACACAGGAAGTGTGAACATTTATCTTAAATGTGTTGTTTATGAATAAGTATTTCTATTTTGCTCCAGTTCTCAGCCAATAATATCCCAAATGTGAACGAGGGTGGATATGAGCCAGTAGGAAAATAAGACTTACATTTTAAATTCAATATTTTGTTTACGAGGCATGCACACAATTTTTAAAACTCGTCTGCTTTTTACTCCTGCCAAGTAGCGTATACCAAAGACCTCTCCTCTCCCTTACATCATGCCCTCATCTCTAACCACAAAGAACACTCTGGAATCTGCCCTTTTCTTTCCTCAAGGCTCCCCATGCCACAGGTACACAGTGATGAGGATCGTTAAGGGCTTGTTATCTAAGCTCATCTTATTGAAAAAAAATGAGGAGGGTGGTACTGCTCAGGGGAGGAAACTTTCTGGGGAGCCCTTGAAAGAGATTTTGAAAGAGCCCCATGAACAAAAAGAAAAGTATTTGAGGAAGGATCAGGAGACAGAGAAAAAAGAAAGAAGACAGTCCAATGGACATTGCAATGATGGGATGACTGAAATTTGGAAGTACGTCTTTATAAAATGATATATTTAATTATCGCACCTGACACAAGTAAGGAGAGGGGGGCACCAACTGGCATGATTCCATTTCAGGATCGAGACAAGAGCACACAAGACAGGACTCTGCGCTCCGTAAGGACAGAACCATTCAATCACTGTTAAATTTGTCAACCCAGGCTGCTCCCAGCTCACTTCCTTTGACTCACTGTGACCAGTGCGCAAAAAAATAAGGCTGAGGATCCACGTGTAAAGTATAAAAAGACACGCCCCACTGTCGTCAGTCAGTAAGATGGGAGGTGTTGGGGGAGGGAGAAAGACAGTAAGTCTGAATTCCTATTCAAGTCATATCCCAAGTTGGGGCCTCATTTTTCCCATTTGTACAATGAAGGGTATTTTTTTTTTTAATTGAAGTATAGTTGATTTACAATGTTGTGTTAGTTTTGGGGGAACAGCAAAGTGATTCAGTTATACAAATACATATATATACATATATACACATATGTGTGTGTGTGTGTGTGTATAAATATATATATATATGGTATCCAGCTTTGATATTCCATGGAGCCATGAACAGCCTGTGTGGCTTGTGAGTCAGTGATGTGTCAAGTACTAGACGAGGGTGATAAACAGCCAGACCAGGACCACCACCCAGTGGTGAGATCACCCCCAATATAATGATCGTCAAGTAGCTGGCATTACACATGGAATGTGGAAGAGAAACAATACATATGCTTGGCTTACTAAATGAACATACATATGTACAGTCTTACCCCTTTGAGTATATGATTATACGTAGACATTTATGTTCACTCCTTCTCTTGAGGTTGGAGATATAAAATTGGCATTGTGATGTCAATAACAATGAAAATGAGGACATTCATTCAGAGTGGACCCTCCCTCTCATCCCAGAGGGCAATCTCTAACTTCAAAAACCAGTAATCAAACATTTCTTCGAATCAACTGTTTTCCCAAGACACTGTGGTTTCAACAAAAATAAGTCAGCAAGGGCATGATGCTGAAGGACAACAAAGGCCAAAGCCAATTCTCATATCGATTTTGCTTCAGTCTTTTTGGTCAAGAAGGGCAGTTTTCAGCCTGAAAAGTGCCAGAAAGAAATTGCTAAGAGGTCATTGAAACCCAGATGAGTAGAGAAGATTGGAAAATGACAAAGCACCCAAGGATACAAATGCTGTCAGTGCTTTCGGCCCTGGGCCCCAGTTCCCGTATCAATGAATTTGTCTCAAGGATTTTATATACCAGGAAAGGCGCTGGAGGCAGTGACTCAAAGTTCTGATTTTCAAAAATGAGAAGGAAGGAATTCCATAAACTACATAGAAACAGCTTGACATCAGGGCTGGCTGAATTCTAGAGTTAATTTTCAAAGAGCAGAAGCTAGGCACATTAATCTCATTTTCTTTTTTCTTCAAGGTCTCTAGGCAGATTAGGCAAATGCCAGAGATACAGCATATCTGGATCATCAGAAAGCCCCTATGTCCTTAAGTTGTCAAGGCAGAAACACGTGCCTTGAATATCAGGACGATTGCCAGAACTTGTCACTGGTTGAAGGGCCATGCCCCATAGGTGCCGAGTGACGATTCCCAAGCGCCAGGGGATCCCTAATGGCGAGCTGCAGGCCTCTGACTTTGGTTCCAACTGTTCAACGTCTTTATCAGGGAAATGATGATAAATAATGCAAGTGTGCTTTTCAGATCTGAGACGATAATTAACTGAGAGGAAAAGTTAGTGTCTTCGGAGCCACAATCGCAAGCTGTAAAAACCCGGACAACAGAGAAGACAGTTTTCTCCTTTCAGAACTGTTAAACCCTTTATTCAAATGAAATCTAATGCAGAAATACAATATGGAAACACAAGCGCCGGGGAGCTGCTGTGCTTGAAATGGGAGAGAACACCAGGGACCTGACTGCCAAGTCCCCTCACCTCAAGCCCTCCCCACCTTCCGGAGGCTCCTCAGTGACCCCAGGCCCCCCGACACTCCCGAGGGACACTTTAACAAGAAGAAATTTAATAGTCATATGAAATCTCCTAAGGCCGACAGGTGCATAGCTCATCCTTACTTTTGCCTCTCGAGATTAGAAATAAAGGCTTTTGTGGGTTCTTCTGCAAGTGATAAGGTGAAGCAGTATGTGTGCAGTTGTGGGGAACAGACCGCTCGTCGCCACTGAAATGATTCTGGAGTGGTGAGTCCACTGGACAAAGGAAAGGAGGCCCAGTAGTGGCACATGTCACATACCTCTGAGGCTTTACCTTAGAGCCCGAAGCTGGAAGGCTATGATGGCAACCAAGTGAGTCACATGGTCTGTGGCATCAAGCCCCGCTCTGTGGGGTGACAGGCTCAGCCCAGAGTGCGCACGCTCGGCAGCTCTGAGCCTCGTACTTCAGAGACAAAGCGGGGAGCGTTCAGAGGGGAGGGACACGCATGGCAGAGGGTGTCAAAGCAACCTCATCATCTCAGGACCCACTGAAGAAGCCGGGGCTGTGGGTATTAAGGGGATGGAAAGTGAGGACCTGGGAAAGACAGGACCTGACTGCCATTTTCAACTACTTACAGGGAAATCAGAACTTAGGTTTGTTCTGAGGGGCTCCAGAGGGCAGGATAAGGACCAATGGGTAGAAGATGAAGGCAGCAGACTAATGAGAGTTCCATCAGAGGAAGCACTTCCCAATTGTCAGAACCAATTATAGACAGGATGGGCCACCTGGAGGGAGACCCAGTCTCATGGTGGGTGACTGTGGTTTTTGAGGGCCTCTTTGCAGGGCTTCTATCCCCCGGATTCCATGTTTGAATGAGGGATTGGAATAGATGCTTCCTGAATCTGCAAAGCAATGATTCTAAATAAATTCCCATTTATACAGAATCTAAAACCTCCCAAACTCCAAACAATCGGATATTTGTCATAATACTGAGTAATGACCGGTGACATTTATTAAAATGGCCCTAAGATTGCACAAATTTCCAAAAGGACGTTCCTAAAGCAAGATGGATTATATCCAGGAGAAAGAATTCCATTAATGGTGAGTGCCATTCACGCTCTGAGTAGTCACTGTTAGCCATAACTGACAATTAATCTGGATGTTCTACTTCAAAAACAGCCTGGGCAACGCAGTTAACCACATCAAAGGCAATTCCTTTCAAGACTGTGCGTCTGTGTATTTCCACAGGAGATACATTTATGCACATTAGTTCTTAACTAATAAACAAAAATACATGTAAGCTTATTTTTTAGAAGATTTTGAGCACATAATACTTCTTAAAAAATGCCTTTGCTACTTGGATCTTTATGTTTTTACAGTATCTCTGAAGATGAAGGATGCTAGATCGTAACAGTATGTGTATTCTTATGCACACAGCACTACAATCCCAGCAACAGAACACTCTTGAACTTTACATTGCTTGTCTACCAATCCTTTTCATATCTCTTAAAAATCAGTCCCCACACACTGCCCCTACCCCACCTCCATGAGCCGATCCATTAGTTGGGTCATACTGCATGTCCTGTGAGGTGCAGAAACATGTGGAAAGGGGCTGCAAAGCTGTTTATGCACAGCTATTGGGAACTACCAATACTAATAACAAGCAGGGAGGTATGTGACTTTTGAAGAGTTATTATCCCCAGCTGGTCTCAGAAGTGCATTTTGGAGCATTTAAAAGAATCCACAGCTTAAGTCACTGCCAATGGTTCCTTTGTAGCATGACTGTAGGCTGCAAGTCTGGCTTATCCTTTAACTATCCGGGGATCTGTTGGCCTGGCCTGGGTTTGACCAGACACAATTTACAGTCCTTCCCGCCTCCCCCCACCCCAACTCTAGAACCCCGTGAGTCTGTATGTAAAAGTAACACGATGCTAGGATGTTTACAGAGACACTCGGTAGATACTGAAATTTAGCCAGTGCGCGTGACAATTATGTCAATACTTGCTTGCCCTTTTATTTTACTTTTATATTAAAATAAGGAGGGACTATTTGCTTCATAAAATATTCAGGTTGGCCTGTACAAAGGATTTCCTCTGACTCAACGGTCCATGATTATTTTGTCTTATAAAAGGTGTCCTTAGGTGACTTATTTTAAACATAAATTTACCTAGATTATGTAAAGCATAATCTGATGTTCAGATTCAAGTTCACCTACATTGTCACGAACTGTACAACCTTGGCAGTTCATTTTTCCATTCAACCCCGGCCCTCAGTGCAATTCTGTGAAGAGCAAAAAGATCGGTATAGAGATTTATTGTTCACGGCTGTCCAGTTCTGATTTCCGAGGCACGTTCGCATTGAACAGAGGAAAGCAGAACTCTCTATATGCTTTACACTCACAAGTGTATTATTTTCTAAAATCCACAATTGTGAGAAACATTAGCAAGAAACATATATTCTTTAAGTTGCTCCTTTTATTTCCCAAACATACCATAGTAGTTAAATAACTCCAGAAATGGGAAGACTTTGAGAATATATATGTCCACAATATACACACAGCTCGACTCCCAAAGGATTCCAGCAACATACTCATACGCTTTGAAAATACTTTCCCTCCAGCTTCCTGGCATAGCTCATTTGATCTTGTACTATTCCAATATGGAAAATAAAATTCCCTGGAGGCAGAGTGCAAATGAACTTTAAGAATGAGGACAGCTATAAAGACCACAAACACAAGACAGACTCCTCTGAAGTGGGAAGAAAAATGCTTTCTGATTTTCTCAATACTCCCTCCCCTTTGGTCCTCAGACACCCAGCAGGGCCCAGTGCCTGCCCTGTGTGGCCACTCTACATCTGAAGCTGTGCTGAGGACAGGGTCCCCCCTATGTAAGGATATCTGGGCAACCCTCATTATTAAAGCTCAGAGAAACGCAAGCCCCATGGTCAGTCCTGGCATCAAAACCAAACAGCTCCCCAGGACTTACCAGCTGCCCTGCTGGTTCCGTCCTGCCCAGGTGACAGTTGTGCTGTTCGTGAACAGAGGATTGGCAGGTCGGGGAGCTGGGAGGAAATGTAATTTACTGCATCTGGTAGCAGAGAACAGGGAATACAATTAGGCACAGTGTTGGGAGGCCCAATGGGTTCACTGCCGAGACAGCAGCTTGTCTGCCCTACATAATGGACCACAGAGGCGGCCACTGCAAGAGAGGATCAGGGTAAACAAAGACCAGCATTTGCCCAGTGACTGGTATTCAGTAGAGTAGCTGAGGTAGGAGAGATCCTGGCCAGAGAGCTCAAGCCCCAGGACAGCTCTATGTATTAAAAGATTCATCAGAAAGCTCTAGATTCTAAGAGTACAATGAGTTCAGGGGGGTAAAAAAAAAGAAAGAGAGAGACAGAGAGATGGACTAGTGAGAGCCATTATAAATTTGGTGGAATTGGCCAAATGTGGGACCTCAAACTAGAAACGTGCCTTAAGCAGAACTGGAAAAATAGCTTTATGTGCCTGATTCATGCAGAAGACTAATTTTGTAGGCATTTAAAAAAATATTCCAGAATTTATCCCACAATTTCAGTACTTCTGGCTGGTGTTTCAGCTAGAAAATCCTGAGATTCCAAATAACAGCACCCAGTGAACTCACCATGAGCTCAGTTGCAAGAAATGAGGCCGTGCGACAGAGGGAGACCACCTCTGCTCGGGAAAATACCTTGAAAGCCCACTTAGGGAGATGGAGGACACGGAAGTCAACAGGCATGCCAAAGTATTAGAGGAGAGGAGGAAACCACTGATGTGAAACAAGGAGAAGAATCTGTGTATCCCCCAGAGAGAAGCGGGAAAGCGAAGGAACATTCTAGAAAGCTGGGCTCTAGGTGATGTGATTCCTTCCTTGTGTCACGGCCACATCCCAAAATCCTGGAATGTCAATCACTCATCAATGATCACATGTATCTGCTTACCGCATACTTCCACTGAATGGCCCATAGTCACCTCATGCTCAACATGTCCAAAATGGAGCTCCCATCTCCGCTCATCTGCTGCTTCTCCTGTACAATGTACCGCAGCTCACTGGCACCATAATTCACCCAGGATCCTGGGTGGTGTCCTTAACTCCCCCTCCCAGTGGCCAGTTAGTCCCTAGCCTCTACCCACTTCCCACATCTGTCCCGTCCTGTGTATCCCCATCGATACGGCCTTAGTTCTGGCAGGTTTCTTTTTTCCCTTTTAAATTTCATGAGGAGAGGACTGCAGACAGACACCAGGTTAGGATTAGTTCAGTTATATGGCGATTAGACCACTGCTGACTCACGTGTGTCTGAATAACCCAGAATATACTGACAATGGACCACCGTGTTCTGTGGGAGTGGATGGGGTGGAGTTTCTCTAAGAGAATGGGTTCGTCTATATCAACCCTTTGGGGAGACAGAACAGGAAGTCAGGAGTCAGCAGGCAGGCAGGCCCTGGGTTGGAGTGAGGCTCTGGTTACTGTCTCTCCCTGGGGCCTCATGTGTGCTGGAGTTGGGCCCTGGGTCGGGCACACATGGTTGAAGGTCCTTCACTGCAAGGAAGGAAGATGGCCCTTTGAGATGATGGTGGGCTGGGAGATGGCCATGAAGCAGCCTGTAGGGGCCCTCTGAAAGGGGCCTGGATTGGAGCCAGAGCCTCTGAGTGTGGCCACATGTCCAAAGTTGCCCATTATTCTCCATGTTGAGCTGCCCTGCCAGCATTCCTCAAGTTAGGTTGCAGCCTCTGCTCTCACTCTGGGGAGCTGTGGGAAGGGTCTGGGCCCCAAGGTAGCACAAGGCAGGACCAGAGATAGCAGCAGCTGGGGGTAAGTGGGGCTTGAGCGGGTAGAGGGAGATTGCTAACAGTGGCCCATGGGAAGGAGGGAGCAGCAGTGTGGGGTTAGAGAGACAGTTTAGGGGACAAGAGATGACCAGAGCAAATGTGCAGAACTTCTGAGCTTCCCTGAGGATTTCCAGAAATCCGTGGAATGGCAATCACAGTAAATCTGACTTCCTGCATTCACATGAGATGGAGACTCAAGCCGTTAAGACCAGGTAAGACTCTGTGGACTGGTCACACGTGTCTAGTACATCCTATGCTACATATAGAATTTCCAGGACATCTTTGCATTCTGAAAGTTTTAGCAGCCAGAAATAAAAGCCACTCATAGGTGGGGAATTCTTCATGTGATTCCTATTGCTTACGTTTCAGGCTCCCCGAGAGGCTGCTCCCTGCCAGATGTGAGTGGGTGATGGAGTTACCTTTGCCCAGTGGTCACTGGCTACAGGCTTGAGGACAGCAGCTCTTGTGGGGCTGGGTAGCCATGGCTTCTGCTAAGAGATAAAGGGGTGGCGAGGAGTGGGGCATGAGGAAAAGGACAGGGCAGCCCCTCAAAATATCATTAAGTAGTAAACCCTAAGGTTCTGTAGCAGGGAGGGTGTCTGATAGACCAACACAAGGAATAAGAAACAGGGCCTCCGAAGCTTCCACAGGGAGATGTCTTCATGTGGCCTCAGTCAGTAAACTGCCCTCTTCCTGCCAAAGTCAGGGTGGGCTATCATGCTTCTTCCCACCGTCCGAGAAGGCAGGGAACAGCCACTTACAGAGCAGAGGTGTAACATGAGTGCTTCTCATTAGTTCTGGCACTGCTGAAACCTTTATGAAGAACATAAACAGCTAAAGCTAGAGGAGCAAAACTGATGAAAACTCTCCTGAAATCGTGGCTTCTGGGCAACTGAAGACACACTGAGCTGTCCCAACAATTGGTATGAAGGTGTTTTTTTGTTTTGGGTTTTTTTTTGACCACACCCTGTGGCACGCGGGATTTTAGTTCCCCAACCAGGGACCGAATCCGTGCCCCCTGCAAAGGAATTGCAGAGTCTTAATTACTGGACTGCCAGGGAAGTCCCTGGTATGAGGGTTTTGATGTGGGAAAGATCCCAGGCCACCCCAGACTGGGATGGGATGGAAATCTACAAAGATCCGTCTCAAACAGCAAGGATGAGATGGGCCCAGGACAGACATTTTCCTTTGCCAGCTCTGGCCAAGGGTTCCACACCAGCTCCTCGGTGGGTAAAGAACAGAGGTAGCTCTAGGTACATACCACATGCAATTTATACTTACACAAAACACTGTGCCTATTTAGGGCAGTAAAAACCACCCACCCAATCGATGAGGACTCTGCCATATAACAAGTGTGTATGTGGGGTGGGGTGGGGAGGAAGTGAGGGGGGGTCAGAATGTATGTTGCCAAGAAATTCTACTCCAGATTGGAATACATTGCTCTTGATTGCCAAGGCTACCATGTAGTTAAAAACCATCGGTGATCCAGCAGTCCAGTACCTTTGTTTTCTCTGAAAAGCACAGGGAGACATGCACAGGGTACCTGAACAGCGGTCGTTACACATGCACACGCTAGCTGCCGACTCCTTGGCAACTCATTAAACTGGAGACGCTTCTGCTGATTATCTGCAGCCTCTTGTCCAGTTATATAATTTCAGTTGGGCCTGGATTCTGTAATCATCGTGTTTCGGAAGCTGGGTATTTGTCCTAAGCATCATTATTCTACAATCATTTTTTTGTTAGGTCTTAGTAACAACAATTGGTTGATTCTAAGAGGGTCTTGGCACTTTGAAATCAAAGAAAGAGAAAAGATTTAGACATCCCAAAGTCCCTCAACTGGATGTGCTTCATGATGAGTTTTTACCCTCAGACCACAGAGTGGCCTATAAACACTGACTGCATTCTTGGAAGGACGTGCTCCCTCCTTCAAGCTTTTCTTTGCCAGCAGATTGGTGTAATGGAAAGGTCTCCCCAGACTTAGTTATAACCAGACACAGTAGGAATCATCATCCAGGGTGACAAGGCCATGGAAACTTTTCCCTGGCCACTTCTTGGGATCCCTGAGACTTCTGCATCCTTTTAAGCCTGAGCTCACCCATCCTGTCAAAAAGTGATGAATGATGGAATCATGAAGGTGATTTTTCTCTGTAGGTTCCCTTCTCAGTCACAATCGTGTTTCTTACCATCTTTATGAACTACTTAGGTGAACAGATGAAAATAGTGGGAAGTACACAGTACAGGCGGAAATGAGAGAAGTTCAGGGTGAAAGCGAAAAAGAGAGCAGTGAGAGTTTATAACATGGCTTCATGGATGCTTGTTAACAAGTCATAGACTACATGGGTCTCCATGGCCCACACAGCTTTCCCTGGGACATGACATGCAGGCGCCATCCTTTCCCTAATTAGAGAGAGAAGTCTAGGAAAGGCCCTGGTTTGAGAGAAAAAGAAGTGAAAGCATAAAAAGTTGATGTGGGGCTTCCCTGGTGGCGCAGTGGTTGGGAGCTGCCTGCTGATGCAGGGGATGCGGGTTCGTGCCTCGGCCCGGGAGGATCCCACATGCCGCGGAGTGGCTGGGCCCATGAGCCATGGCCGCTGAGCCTGCGCATCCAGAGCCTGTGCTCTGCAACGGGAGAGGCCGCAGCAGTGAGAGGCCCGAGTACCTCAAAAAAAAAAAAAAAAAAGTTGATGTGGACGCTTCCGATATGTGGGTATCTGTGGGTCGATGTCTGACACTGTGTTACTGCTGATCACTTACACGGCCTCTGGGCAGCCCTAGCACGAGGGAAGCCCGCTATCCTTCCCATGCTGCCACCCTCAACTCCCCATAGTAGGCAAGGCCACCTCTTCAGTCCATGCTCCACCCCCAAAGCACAGATCAAATGTCCTGATTTGGCCACACCCTAGAAAAGGTTCTAGAACTACTGAAAGTCTTCCTCCTGGAGCCCCTGCTTGCTCGGCCCTGACTTGCCTCTGAGCATATGTGCTGGACACATGAATTTAATTTAATACCTTCCCAAAGATCACCCAAGGAGCCAAAATCCAGATCCCCTGCCTTTTACTTGCTGGAGGGTGGCGGGGAGAACCCAGACAAACCAGTTTTTTTGTTTGTTTTCTTTTTTGCTGAAGTTAGAATTATCGTGATTGCAAGGATCTTTGCTAATCCAGAAGAATGCATTATCCGTCTCTGCATTTTAAAATCTTTAACCATACATTTCCAAAAGACATTGGGAAAACACTGATGCCAACACTTATTCTGGCTCCTGATCATCTTCCTAATTTAGAGGTTGACCTCATAAGAATCAGGTGAGCAGATGGTATCTGATCTTCCGACAAGTCCCGGCATTTTAAGACAAGTCTAGCTGAGGGCCAGAGGGAAAGAGGGAATCAAGTGGTTTGCATGAGTTTGTAGCTAACAGAGGAGCAAGGTGAAGGCTGAGAAGCACACAATCCCAAGTTCATCACATGGCCCCAGTGAAGGAGAGCGGAGGGGAGGGGACGGGAGGGGAGAGCAGAGGAAGGCCCACTCCTGCCAGGGTGGGGTTCAGGAAGCCGGGGCCCTGCTCCCACCCTTCACGTGCTCCTGGCCAACCATGCCCCACAGGGAGGGAGGTTCTGCCCAGCCCTGTTTCCCTGGAAGGCTGGAGAAACTGCAGTTTTGATTCAAAGTAAAACCAGAGGCCTTAGGAAGGTTTCCTAAACATCAGATGATGGGCTCCTGCCGCATACTGTAACCTGGAGACCTAACCACCAGCACCAGTGGCCTCATCCCTACCAGGGAACTGGTCCTGAGGCTGGCACTCTTGGCTGAACATATTTCAAGAGAGATCAAAGCAGTGAACCTTGGGGACCTAATGGGAAGGAGAAGAGCCAGGCCAACTGTGTAAGCCTGGAAAGAGTTGGTCAAGAAGCAGTCCTTGAAGAGGAGAGGCTGAGGAGACGGGGGGCGTGGCCCTCCTGAGCACCCACAAACGGCACTTCCCTTCTTTCTGATGCCCTTACAAACCAACACATCGCGTCTCCTGGTGAGCCTGTGTTAATGAAACCCACTAAGCTGATGGATGAAAACATTCAGGTACAGATGGGGAGAGAGCGCTTACACTTACCTCCATCCGTACTGGAGAAGCTCTGTGGAAACAAAAGCAGGGCAGAGCGTCACTACACACGTGGGGAGATGACCCCTCACTCATTTAACCCATCTTTCTCCCCCAGAACTTGACTGTGGTGGGCAAACCCCATGCTTTCTTTCCTTCTGGGAAATTTGTTTGGGATCCTGAAATTTAAGGGAAAGGTTTACCCTTCCCACCTTACCCCGAATTTCTCCTACAAGAGATATATTTCAATTATTCAGCAAATACCCTGGGTTGTGTTGGAGAAATGACATCAGAAAATCCCACCTTAAAATGAATGTGATTAGACTGCTTTCCTATCAACTGTTGGGTACCTGGGGAAACATGTGTTATAAAATGGAGGGAGGGTCCTGAGTGATTCACAGCCTGCTGGCTTTATGGATTCTCCCTTTGCTACACAGTACCGTCTGTTTTCACAGACAGGCATACCTCATTTTACTGGGCCTCAATATTGCATTTTTTACAAACTGAAGGTTTTTGACAACCCCCAGTTAAGCAGATCTGTCAGCACCATTGTTCCAACAGCATTATTTTTAATTAAGGCGTGCACATTTTTTTAACACATAATGCTATTGCATACTTAACAGACTACAGTATAGTATAAACATAACTTTTATATGGACTGGGAAACCAAAAAATTCATGACATGCACTTTATTGCAACATTTGATTAATTTCAGTGGTCTGGAACCAAACCTGCAATACCTCCGAGGCATGCCTGTACGGTAAAATTTCATGTTTCACTGATGCTTTGTTTTTGGAGTTCATGCCCATTTGATATGGTTTTGTCTTTGGCCTTTTTATAAAGGAAAGACTTCAAGCCACAGGGAGTCTGTTTAATCTGCTTCGTAAGAATTGGTTTTAGAATTCTAGGGTCTAATGGGAGATGACTTTTCAGGCATTAGGCATATAAAGGGTTTGGACCGTAGGGAGATGGGGTTAATTTCATGACTCTTCTCTGTGCTTCTGGTGGGCCAGGTGGACCCACCCCTGAAAACAGGCCACTCTCAGCTTCAGAGATGGCACTGGTCCTCACGCATCTGCCCCTCAGAGTGTGTGGCTTAGTCTTCTCATCAATACCAACCGGCCTTTTCTCCAATTGGCACCATTCTACGAGCGCTTACTTCCTCAGGGATATAACTGAGAAGTCACATTTGTTTCCTTCACCTTCTGAAAGTCCTTGAAGGATTTTTCCGTCTCCTTTAGTTTCTCTAGGATGATTTGCTCTTTGGCAGATATCTGGGACTCTTCACTTTCCAGTGCTTGTATTTCCTGTTCCAGCCTGGAAAACACACAAACAGAGGACAGGTTACTCTACTGTCCTGCCACCCCTGGACCAGAGAGCAGCTTCTTCCTGCTGGGTGACTTCCTGGCGGTCTGCATTTTACATGATGCTGTGGTACCCGGCCAAGGCTTTACCTCACAGAGCATCGTGTGTTTCCAGCTTTGCCACTAAGCAGACACTGATCAAAGGAAACCAACCCAGAGGTGCTGCCACCAGGTCACTGCTGCCACTTTGCAGTTTGCTTTGGGGCCTCCCCTTCTCTTCACGTGTACATTCTTAACTTGGAGGTAGATGGTTTTGCACAGCATAGGACACACTCTCTTCTATCTCAGAACAACTGCTCCTCTGTCAGCTTGGCCACAGGTGAAGAGCCAGTCTTGCTCAAAGGGTATATGTTGCCGAGAAATGGCTGATGGCCAGTACCCTTGGGAACCTGCTGTCACCTTCCTCAGTGGCCTAACCTCTACTACCAAGAAGACAGGAGATGGAAGGGACTGATATGACCGCCCCCACTCTTCTGAAACTTTCCTCAGTTTTTACAACCCTCTTATCTATTTCCTGGAAAGGAAATTTCAGCACAGCCAGGAGACTCTGGGAATATTCCAGAACAGCAGCTACAGTGATGATTTGGGGGAAGTCTTGGCAGCTCTATTCTTGCAATGAAATGATAGTAACAACCATTTAACTTTTCTTGAGCACTAAATCTGTGCCAAGAGCTGAGCTAAGAATTCATATGGATTATTGTATTTAACCTTCCCAATGACCCTATGACCCTATGAGCCAGGAATTCTCATTTTACAGATGAGATCATGAAGGCTTGGCTTGGTTAAGGAACTAGTTTACTGGTGCAGAGCCTTGAGGCTAGGGTTCAAGCCAGGAAGTGTAACTCTAGACCCTGTTCCTAACCGGTGCTAAACTCTAGCCACATGGGCTCTACAGTACTTCACATATGCCCTGCCTTGTTACACACTGAGTGTGCTGGTATACTAGGGTGGTGCTGGAATGCACCAATGCCTTTGGAGGTTATGAAGGGATGGATGTTCCCCTGCCTACAGGACTCCAGATCATTATGCTTCCAAATCGTTTGGTCTGAATTTATTCGTTCATTCATTCAGTTCTGCTTTTGGTCTCCTTCCCTGTGTCGGGCTGGAAGCTTTTCTGCAGAGTCTATGCCTGCCTCCCCCTGCTCCTCTTCCATCTTCTAATCTGCTGTTGGGAACTGGCTAGTGAGATCTTCTGAGGGGTAAGGAACACCAAGATACAGCCATGGGATTTTTGCACTGTATCCCTCAGAGGCCTTTTCTGTTTCCTTACTAGGCATCAGAAAAATGACCTCTGGATGGATAAGACTTTGCAGCAATTACTTTGGGTTATGAAGACAAACACTGTGTGTAATGGTGTCCCCTCCAAATGAACACAGCTTCAGATATACTGATCATTTCCCTCACAGTAAAAGTGGCAGTCCTTCTGATGACAGCATCTAGCCTCCTAATACCTATAGAGCCTCCACTCTTACCAATAAGTCTACTTCATTTTATGCTTTAGACAGAGCTACTCCTTATTTGTCCATTTGTGCCCCATGATTTTCCCTCCTTCAAGAAACTCATTTCTAAACCCTAACCATTTTTGAAGTCTTAACGCAGATATCATCCACCCCATGAGGCTTTCACAGATTCACCACCAGGAAATAATAAGACCAGAGGTCTTATCAAGTCTACTATATGTTAGTGCAATGGTTCTCAACCAAGGTGCTTTTGTCCCCCAGGGCATATTTGGCAATGTCTGGGGATATTGTGGCTATCCATCACTCAAGAAGAGTAGAGTTGGTGCTACTGGCATCTAATGGGTAGCAATTGATAAACATGCTACAAAGCACGGGACACCCCCCCACAATAAGGAATGATTTGCGCCCCCCCAAAATCAACATTGCCAAGGTTTAATAGTTCTAAACTCTGTGTTAGAGTATACACACATTGTTAATTTCCCCTACTAGAGTATAAATTCATCATGGTGAGGGCACAAATGCTCAATACAAGTATGTTGAATGAATGAAAAAGCTGAACCAAGTTGCAAAAAAGTCATAGCTCAGCCAAGATGAGATCTTCAGGATTTCTGAGACCCAGGTAATTCTTCAGCAAGCTTTGACTTGAGAGACTGTGTGTGGGCTGAAATGCAAACAGAATCTAGAGGAGACGGGCCAAGCAACACCAATATATAAACAAAGAGATATCAACCTTTGCTGTTCCAAATGTTCAGCAAACCTTTTACACACATCTGTGTAAATTACTTTGGGAGGAATCAAGGAAAGGAATATAAGCATGGAATAGGGACAACTCAAATGATCTGTAAATGGAACTAATTCACTGGGTAGAGGAGCTCTGGGCTAGAGGTTTCCTGGAGAGATTGGATGATAGCACTGGCCAGGTGAATTCTGAGCAGATTTCATCTGAATCTCAAAAAACCGAGTATCTCAGTAGATATTTAGGATGTGGGTAGATTCCATTATTCTAAAACAAATTCCCTCCCTTCCCCCTTCACCTCCATGTTCCGGAAGAGTATATACGCCCCCGACCCACTGATGTTGGGTCACATGATTTGCTTTGGCTTCATGGTGGGCGGGATGTACTTCCCTGACCCTTTGGGTGCAGCCATGTGACCTGACTTAGCCAATGGGATGTTAGCAGACATGACACAAACAGAGGTTTGGAATGTGTTTGCCCCGTTGGGCTTGTCCTCTTGTGCCTCTGCTGGCACCAAGAGAACAGCTTCTCTGGGCAGCTGCTGTCCCTTCAGCCTGCACCCCAGAAAGAACACATGGGGAGTGGACAGGAGCCCAACCCAGAGTCAGAAGCCACTCAGCTAAGCCCAGCCTAGATCAGCCAACACCCAGCCTACTCCTCACAGAAGTGTGAGCAAGTACAAATGATTTTTGTTTTAAACCACTGAGTTTGAGAGTAGTTTGTCAAAGAGCACTATTGTGACAACAGCTAACTGACACAGTTCAAACATGTACCATAATGTTCACTGTAGCACTATTTACAATAGCCAGGACATGGAAGCAACCTAAGTTTCCATCGACAGATGAATGGATAAAGAAGATGTGACACATATATACAGTGGAATATTAGCCATAAAAAGAAATGAAATTGAGTTATTTGTACTGAGGTGGATGGACCCAGAATCTGTCATACAGAGTGAAGTAAGTCAGAAAGAGAAAAACAAATACCATATGCTAACACATACATATGGAATTTAAAAAAAAAAAAAAAGGTTCTGAAGAACCTAGGGGCAGGACAGGAATAAAGACACAGATGTAGAGAATGGACTTGAGGACATGGGGAGGGCGAAGGGTAAGCTGGGACAAAGTGAGAGAGTGGCATGGACATATATACACTACCAAATGTAAAACAGATAGCTAGTGGGAAGCAGCCGCATAGCGCAGGGAGATCAGCTCGGTGCTTTGTGACTACCTAGAGGGGTGGGAGGGAGACACAAGACAGAGGGGATATGGGGATATATGTATACGTATAGCTGATTCACTTTGCTATACAGCAGAAACTAAAACAACACTGTAAAGCAATTATACTCCAATAAAGATGTTAATAAAATATACATATGTGTATGTTAGAGAGATATATATTATATATGTGTATAGATATATATAGATATATATTATACATCATATCCTAATGATATATTTCCTAATAGTATATATCTATATAAATATATGTATATATGTATGTGTACATATATCCCAATAATACCTGAAGCTAAAAGATTAGAAAGACTATAATCTACCCCTCTCCCCATTTCCCCCAATCCTTAGAGAAATCAGGATGGATACAGAGCACCCCTTCATGAGCGTTAAGTTCGAGAAAACAGGAAAATATCCATGGTAGTTGTCTCTGGGTAATGAGCTATTGGGTGATTTTAATTTTCTTCTTTATAATTTTCAATATTTCCCCAATTAAAAAAAACCTCATGTATTCCTTATCTAATCAGAATAAAAACAGTAAATCACTTAAAAAAAAATGCCTCCTCTGGCCTACCGCTGAGAAGGCTGCCTTTCACAGGCTGTGGCACTGGAAAGGAGCCGGGGTCCCAGCTTCTCCTGGGTCGAGTGAGGGGTTAAAATGGGCACAGTATCGATTTACATTCAATTCAACCGACACTGACGGAGCTTGTCTGGCTGGACTCAGAGTCAGGCACTACAAGGGATTCTGGAAAAAAGTTGGGTTAAAAATATCTGACTTGGGGGCTTCCCTGGTGGCACAGTGGTTGAGAATCTGCCTGCCAATGCAGGGGACACGGGGTCGAGCCCTGGTCTGGGAAGATCCCACATGCCGCGGAGCAACTAGGCACGTGAGCCACAACTACTGAGCCTGCGTGTCTGGAGCTTGTGCTCCGCAACAAGAGAGGTCGCGATAGTGAGAGGCCCGCGCACCGCGATGAAGAGTGGCCCCCACTCGCCGCAATTAGAGAAAGCCCTCACACAGAAATGAAGACCCAACACAGCCAAAAATAAATAAATAAAAAATATCTGACTTAAAAAAAAAAAAGGCTGACTATAAGTAACTCACTTCTTCCGATGAAGCAGGCTCAAGTGATTAAGAATTCTCTGTGACCTGATGCCCACTGGCTGGCCCAATTGTGTCCACTGCCCGGGCCCTATGGGTTTCAGGGCTCTTGGCTATATAGATCAAGTGCTAAAGATTTGGGTCGTGATACTGTGTAACTGAGAAGGAACGGAGAGAGAGAGAGGAAAAAAAAGCAACAAAACTAGACTTTCACGATAACACCACCTGAGTTTCATCCAAAGGGAATGAACTCAGGATATCGACAGCTTATATAAGTCTGAGTGAGTCAGATCCAAGCAGCAGCTTTCTCTACACATGCACATGTGGGCACTGGATGGCCCAGACTAACAACTTTTCGTGGAAAACCTGAGTCCCAGGGCTGAGGAGCTTCCCAAGAAACCGAGTGTCATGGGGTTAATAAGAGTCATCCCAGTTGGGCTAGAAATGTCAGTGTTTTGTAGTTTCATGACCGAAATCTAATGCAGTCTTCCCTGGAGGAGCCAAGCTAAAAATAAAGAATTGGCAGGAAGTGTAATTTACGCTCAAGGTTAACCAAGGCTCCTTAGGCTGAGACAGGTGCATGTAACAGCCTCTGACTGGCTTGCTCAGTTTCTCCTGAGCAAGCAGCAGACTGTAATAGACAGTAAAGAAAGGTGACACACTGCAGCTGTGCACGTTCAATCTACTGGCGATGAGGTTGCAATCCTGGCCAAATGGTCTCATAAAATCGACCTAACCCCAACAGACCTTCCTAATGGGAAAATACAAAGGACCTATGGCGCTATAAGGTGCATCGATCATTCTCTCATTTCAAAGTCCATGTATATATCCATCCATCCAACTTAATGCAAGCACCTTCCTTCCATCAGGCACTGCGCTGAACATCAGGGACAGAGAGCTAAATCAGCCACGGTGTCTGCTCGGGCGAGCTCTTGGTAAAGTAATGAGAATAGCCAAGTAAACACATAAATTTCAAGAGAGCCCAAAAAGAGCTGGAGGAAAGAACAACGATTTGGAAAAGTGTCAGTTCCTCAGGGGACTCCAAGTTGCCTGCCCAAGATCTGTTCTCCCCTACTCCCATGCTAAGAGAATCTTTATTTTGTGGGGGATATGTGGCAATGTACCCAGCTGAAAATTTACACACCCAGCTTCCTATGCATAGAACGGTGGCCACAGGACAGTTCTGGCCAATGAGATGTATGTAAACATTATTGGGCGAGACTTCTGGGAAAGCTGGCATATGCCCTCGGCCTTTCCCTTCTTCCTGCCTGGTACAGGGACCTGGTGCTAGAGAGATGTATTAGCTTCCAACTGCTGCTGTAACAAATGACCACAAACATAGTAGCTTACAACAATATCAACTTACTATATTACACTTCTGTGGGTCAGAAGTTTGACATGGGTATCAACAGGCTATAATCAAGAGGGGGCTGAGTTGTGTTCCCTTCTGGAGGCTTTAGGGAGGAATCGTTTCCTTGCTTTTTCCAGCTCCCTGAGGCCACCCACAGTCCTTGCCTCATGGCTCCCTCCTCCATCGTCAAAGTCAGCAATGCTGTAGCTCTCTGACCATCCTTCCCATCTCCCTCTGACTCTCTTCTTCTGCCTCCTCTCCACTTTTAGGGATCCTTATGATGAGACTGAGCCCACCCAGATAATCCAGGGTAATCTCCCTATGTTAAAGTCAGCTGTTTGGAGAACTTAATTCCGTCTATAACTTTAATTCCCCTTTGCCATGTAACCTAACATACTCACAGGTTCTGAAGGTTAGGACGGAGACATCTTTGGTGGGGGGGGGGGGTCCATTACTCTGCCTACCATAAGGCATATGATGCTGTAGGTAGAATAGTCATCTTGTGTCCGGAAGGGCAAGAGTCTAAGGATGGCTGAGTGTGCAGAAAGAGATAAATTGCCTGGGTTCTAGTTAGCACCCTGGAGTGACTATACCAACTCTGGACAGCTCACTCCAGATTTCTTGCTGTGAGTTTAAGCCACTATTGTGATTACAGCTGAACGCAATTTCCAACAGATACAAAGTGGTGAGAAAAACTTGACTTGAGTAGGTGTTATGTTAGCCGGGTCTTGAAGGATGCCTTCATCGGGTAGAAAAGAGAAGAAAACGTGCCAGGCAGAGGAGACAGCACAGACCGAGGCCCAGAATATAATACATCCCTCCCTCACCCAGGAACATGTGTCCTTGCATGGCCTTTTCAATCATTGCACACTCTGCCCTCCAACGGACACAGCTCAGCAAGATGCCTCAGAGAGGTCCCCAATATTCCTGTCCCTCGTCCCCATTGCTCACTTTGTGCTCTCATTCTACTGGGCCTGGACTGGGCCAGAAATACCTGGCCTTCCAAGCCCTGCTGGGACCCTACCTTCCCTCATCTGCAGTGGGAGAAAACAAGGCTCAAGCAAAGAGAGATGAGAACAAGAGAGGCTGAGTGAGAGGGACCCTGGCCCATTGATTCTCTAGCTCCTGCTTCCCATGATTCTCTGCGGCACCTCTGCCCTTCTTACTTATAGGAGCCAATCAATGTTCCCTTTGCATGGCATTTCTCAGTGGAATCCAAAAGAGTACAGACTAATACAAACTGGGTTTCCAACAGTCTTACTGTTTGGAAAAGGCTTTGCCTATAAACTCAGGTGTATTTCATTTTTTTCTTTCTCCATCAGTGATGGTTAGAATAATTGTTATGATACTAACAATTCTAATATTGTTTTTGTTATGTATATACTGCTTATATGTAACAACAGTAATAATGAGGAGGATTTTTGAGTGCTTACTATGTGCTAGGCACTGTTCTAAGTGCTTTACATGCATTATGATACTTAACCTTCACAATATCCTATGAAATAGGAATTCTTTCACTCCCATTACACAGATGAAAGACTGAGATACAGAAAGCTACTGACTTGCCCAGGGTCACAAAGATAATGGGGCCAGGATTTGGACCCTGGTACTGGAGAACCAGGACTCTTTGCCACTGCTTTCGACTATCTCCCTAGGACCAATTTCTCCCTTTCCCTCACTTCCTCAAGAATGCATAGGGCAACACAATGGATTTTTCACGCTCACAGAACCACAGAAGGTCAGGCTGTAAGTGGAAGCCATTTAATCGCATGGATTTCCAGAAACATGAAGCCCCTGAACTGTTCTCCAACCAGCAGTTATCCTACCTCTGCTTGAAATCCTCTGCACACAGGGAATTCACCACCTCCCAAGGCAGCCCTTCCCTCTTGGAACATGCTCACCGTCAGCACTGGTCAGCGACAGCTAACCAGCTTTCACTCATGGTCTGAGTTCCATCCCTTGGAAGTGCAGAGGTCAAGTTCAGCTAACACCCTGACTTGTAGGCACTCCATTTGGGAAACGGGAAGACTCAAGGCAAATGGAACTCACTACTCAGTGGGGAGCATGCATGATACGAACTGGGGCCCAGAAGTGGGTGGGGGGCGGTGGAAAGAGCAGAAGAGGAAAGGGGAGAGTGACCAAGAGGAAGGGGGACTTCTGGGCTTCTTCACGGAGCCAACTCAGCACCAGCGAAAAGCTGAGGCAAGGGGAGCGGTAAAGGAACTTCACAAAATCCTGGGGACCCTAAGGACATTTCTGAACAAGCCCTGAGCAAGACCAGTCTATTCTTCACAATGGACCCATTACAGCTTTCCTCACTGTCGAGGGACACGGGCCCAGGTCACACACATAAACTGTGAACAGGTCAACCATGGCTGCTCAGACGACATGCATTAGAGTCTTAGTAAATACTTCCAGAATGAAAAGGAGATGCTGACAGACCGGCCCAAGGTGCTGAATTCAGGCCTGTTCTCTCCCCTAGAACTGCAATTTCATAGTTGAGCAGTCAGGTGGGGTGCCTGTCTGACCAACCTGCCAAAACAAGAACCTCAGGGAGAATGTTTACTCCTCAGAGGATAGGAAAGCTGCCCGCCTCTTTATGCATCCAGCACAAGCCTGTAAAAGAGGCTGTGAGTTGGTCACCAATTCCCATCCTCCCCTTCTTTCAGTGCGACGTAACCCCTACAGTTAAGCTGGGCACAGGGCACACAGAATAATGTGCACACTCCCTAGCATCTTTTGTAACCATGGGTAGCATATTCTGGCCAAAGGGATGTAAGTCAAAGTGTTGTAGGGCAGCTTCTAGAACCTTCTTTAGCCCTTTTTTTCTTTCAGCCCTTCCTTCATCCTTCTGCCTGAAATGCACAGGTGTGCAGGTGAAGCTCTCACTGTCATCTTGGACTCTGAGAACAAAGACAGGAGAGGGCTAAGCTGGAAGAAGGCTGGGTCCCTGCGGGATTCCCGGCACACAGCCACCAGACAGCTCTTGACTGCCTACCTGTGGATTTCTCCTGGAGGGAGAAATAAACATCTTGTTTAAAGCCACTGTTACTGTGGGTCTCTGTTACTCGCATCCACCTTTAATCCTAAGTGATGCAAGACATTTACCACGTATTGTTGACTTGTGAAGGAATGCTCCTTGAAGCACGCTGCGGATGTGGGGCCATAGATAATCAGAGCCTAGAGCCTCATTAATGTCTCAGCAGCAAAAGAAGGGGAAAATGAGCAATCGTGAGGTATGCGATTCATTCCTGCTAATCAACCCTTATAAAATGGGGCTCTGCTGGGTCTGTGCTTCATCCCACCCCACCCCACATCCCTGCCCCATCCAAAGTCTCAGCAGGGAAGTTCCTACTCTTTGCACGATAATAATCATCCATGTCTTAGCATCTCTGGTATGTTGGTACTGTGACGCTTGTGTCAGTCTGATGCTCACAGCTTTTGCCAGCTGAATCATACCAGGAAGAGAGCCAAGGCTAGGCTGTCCATACACTTGAAAGACCTTCCCAGCTTTGCAGTACAGTGAGCTAACCACCACTACACATAAGGCTCAACAACGTGGAGCTCACCCATGGCCCTGGAGTTCTGGTTGCAGAGTGGGAGCAGAATACACATTATTCGTAGTCCAGAAGTGAGTCTGGTGACAGATGCTAAGGTGGTGGGCATTATTAATTTTGCCTGCCCAGGATCCCTGCTCTTTTCCTTTGGGGAACAGCATCTAGCTCCTCCACTGGGAAACAATCTCTCTGGAGTACCTTGTGGATTTGGTGAAACTATTGATCAGACAGCCTCATATCCCTGGCCAAGGAGTGGAAATATTAACTAGGTCAACTGGACTCTAGGTCAACCGGACTCTTGCCCAGAAATCTGCATCCTGGAAGGAGTAGCCCAAGAATGGAGAAAAATTGGGAGGGGGTGGTCAATCATTCCTACAGCAGGATTCTGAAGGGTGTCCCATTAGTTCCTGCTGCCTGGATCCTCAATTCTGCCCGGGACCTGATTATCTAACCCCTCCATCCTAAGACTATCTATCTATCTATCTATCTTAATAGCTTTCTGTTTCCATATTCCAGGTAGGACACTGTACAGAATACTGTTTCCTTTCACACACACAGATGCTACAAAATTCATTTTCCATATTTCAGGAAAACAGTGCATTTGTTTCTATGGCACTCCCCAAATATTTTTCATTTGTGACTCAATTTGTAAGGAAACAGTTTCCTTTTACTTACATGAGTATATCTGGAATCCCCATAGATCATTTGGTATTTTACTGTGAAAAAGGTTAATGGCCTTTAAATAAACAGAGGATTTCCACTTCTCCTTGTGAAAGAACAGGACCTTCCTTGACTGCAAGGTGTCAGTGGAAACTCAAGCCCATTTCATTTTTTTCCCCCTACGTCATCACCGAGACAGAAATATGGCCGAGAAGAGAATGGTGCCTTTAAGAATTCCTGAAGCATAGCTCATATCCTTTCTCTTGTTGAAAAGTTGACTTGATGGTTCTCCATCATCTCCTTCCCGAATCGGATTGACCTTCTTAGGTGGAATTCCTGTCACACCCTCCACCCTCTGCTCTCACGCCTTCCCAGCCTTACACCTTCCCCTGTGTCCCAGCCAGAACCAACAGCAGGCTGCTCTGTGAAAAAGCCTGGAATGACTCTCCTCTCCCAACTCTATCTACTGGATACACCTAATAATCAAAGCCCAAAGTGTTTCCGTAGTAATGTTTTCCTTCAATCCCCTCAACCTAACGTGTTCACTCCTTCCAAATCCCCATAGCATCCTTAGACCTCTTAGGTACTTGTTGCACCCCACCTGGTAGTAGAGCATTAAAAATGTATTTATCCTCCCCAACCCTACCTGTATTATCCCTCTCCTGAGTACAGGCTTATTGAGAAATAGGACGATATTTTATTATTATCATATTCTATTATTTTATTTTATTACTGTACCTTATACTCTTTCCTGTATACACAGATGCTCAATAAATATTTGTTGAGTGAATGAAAAGCAAAGCAAAGCAAGAACACACTTTTAAAGGATTCTATAGTGAAACTAACTTGGAAATGGTGCTATTCAATATAATTTAAAAATCTCGGCTTGGTTTTGCTACTTTCCCCACCCCCCCAAATGTATTAAAATTTGTATATTCATTGAAAAGAATCAATATTGGATTACTTTCTATTTTTATCTGAGTGAACAGCTGGTACATGTTAGCACTTTTCATTACTGATGTTGGTGCAATCAAATTTAATCCCAAGTAAATATGAATGAAAATTTCTGTCTCCATCAGTTTTCCTAAGCCCCTGGAAACCAGCCTATTCTTTTCTTGTGTATTTATCTTATCTGGAGTCACATGGCTCATACTGTCAGAATCTGTGCAAGTTGATTTCTTCTATAGAAAATCATTTCCAAGCCAGCGCTGAGCATTGATTTCTTGGGTGTGATTCTTGTTTGAGTCTGTTTCATCAGAAATAAAGAGCTTTGATTACATGAAAGTGAAATGATCTCCTTTCAAAGCAATACATTTCTCAGTAGCTTAAATCCTTTCTTCCCAAGAAATATCCCTTCCTGCAGGAAGAGAAAAAGTCTCATCCAGCCTTTCACCTCCAGCCTCTGACTCAGAGACTCTCCTGCTGAAGGCCAAGGCCTCCACCTGTGCACCTGACCTTGTGCCGATTCCTCTGGGATGGCGTTTATCCATGACCCCCTCTCCGCCATAGCTTCAACTGCTCTCCAAGATGCCTCCTTCCGTTTAGCCCCTTTAGAATAAATTCGCTCACATCAAAAATAGGTGAACTTCTCTTGACCCTGCGTTCTGATCCAATTACCGCTGAATCTCTCTTCCAGATTTCCCCAATAGCACTCTCCTCTTGCTGCCTCAACTTCCTCACATCCCGTCACCCCTCGACTTACTCCACTCTGCTATGGCACCCGCCACGCTGTTGTATCTGATCTTGTTAAAATCCGTGACATCCTAACTGCCACGTCTAATGGATACTCTTCAGTGTGCATCTATTGACTTCTTCCCTTTATAAAACGCTGTGGACCACTCCTTCTCCCCTTCAGAGGCCAGGATACCACATTCTCAATATGCGTGCCTCTTCTACTTCTCTGTTAAATGTTCACTTGGCTCTACATTTTATCCCTCACTAAACATGTCCACCCTCGTACACACTGACTTATATGTACCCAACCTATATCTTCAGCCTCTCTCGTAACTCCAGTCTCTACATACAATTGCATTTTCAGTGTCTCCACCTGGATGGTCCATAAGTATCTCAAACCCAACATATGCAAGACCAAACTCATCTTCTCCATAAAGCTGTTCCTCCTTCCGGCATTCTTTAGTTCAGCTGCTGGTACCACCACTAATCCATTCTATTTAAGATGGAGACCCGGATGTTATCTTTTGTTGTTGTTTTTTGTTTGTTTGATTTATTGATTTTATTTTTTCTTAATTTTATTGAAGTATAGATTTACAATGTTAATTTCTGCTGTACAGCAAAGTGATTCAGTTATATATATGCATATATTCTTTTTCATATTCTTTTCCATTATGGTTTATCACAGCATACTGAATATAGTTCTCTGTGCTATACAGTAGGACCTCATTGTTTATCCATCCTGTATATAACAGTTTGTGTCTGCTAACCTCCAACTCCAATCCATCCCTCCCTCCCCCTTGGCAACCGCAAGTCTATTTTCTATGTCTGTGAGCCTCTGGATGTTACCTTGACCTCTGACTTGCTCCTCTCTGGTAAACACCACACACGTATATTAGTTACTAAGTTCTGTCAGTTTGCTCCCTGGGTAATTCTACTTATTAATCTGCTCAGGTACCATCTCCTTCTGGAAGTCTTCCCTGATACATTTCCCATGCTTTCTCGCTGCCATATCTTACAGACATATTTCCACCACCAATTTTATGCCACTTGTATTTTAAACACTTCTTTATGGATTTGGGGTTCTGTCCCCAACTCCCATTTGCAAACCTCTTGAGGATAATAACCATCTCTTCTTTATCTTTCTTTGCACATGGCTCCTAGCATCTTGCTAGCTTGTGTCTAACGAGGAACCTGGCTTAGTGAAAGTTCTCAAGAAATGCTGGTTGAGTAAATGAATGCATAAATTGTTTTTCAATTGAAAGTAGCCTCAAGACACACCCTTTGGCTCAACTCCTTCGGTCAAAAAATGATTCTTAAAAAAATTAAAAATAATGGCAACTCTGGACTTAGTACAAGGTTAGTACAAGGAGCTGATTAAAAAGAAACTTGTCTTATTTGCTTTCTCCTAAGATAATGTAGAAGGTAGCTGCTGTGTTTTCTAGACTTTTCACTCTTCCCAAATATCTCAAATATATAATTTTACTTGACTCTCTGTGTGTGTGTGTGTGTGTGTACATGCACGTGTGGTGTAAGTGTAACATACTGCTCTTATTTACTCTGGGGCTCATCTAAATAAAACCACAGGCGGAGGACGCATAGATGTGCAGAAATTGGGTGAGGATGATGGACTGTCTCTGCGTTTACTTCATTTCCCCCTGTGATTCTCTTTGAATTCACCCCTTCACGCAGGAAGCATATGGTCTTTCATATCTGATTGTGAAAATTGTTTATGTGGTGCATTCCTCTCTTCCAAATCCCTGTTTATTCACTGTTTATGCCTAAATCCAGCACTCTGTGATAGCTTTCCTGCTGAGTTAAGAGTTTCCTGTCAGCCTCTGTGTGTATGTGTGTGTGCATCCACGGGGCTTCAGCCACAGCTTTTACAAATGCCCACACTGCGGATGACCGACACGTTTCTGCCTGTTGTCCTCTACTGGAGGTTACTCTGGAGAGACTGACAGTGCTTTCAAGATACCTGAGTTAGTACATTAATGAGTCATTCATGGATAAAAAATTATTTAATGTCCAAGAGGAGTTGTGGTAAAAACAGCTAACATTGGGTGAGCATTTACCATGGGCCAGGCAACGTGCTGCATGGTTTGTAAGCATTATTCAATTCTCTGCGATCTGCATAGTAACTACTACTATAATCCACACTTGACAGATGACAGGCCAGAGGTTGAGAGAGGATCAGTAACTTGTGATCTGCCACCAGTCAATGGTAAAGCTGGGATCCAAACCTAGGTCAGCTCGCTGCTGGAGCCTAGGATTTCTTTTGTCTTGTCTTTTTTTAAATTGAAGTATAGTTGATTTACTATATTGTGTTAGTTTCAGGTGTATAGCAAAGCAATTCGGTTATATATATATATATATATACACACACACACACACACACACATATATATATATTCTTTTTTTTTCAGTTCTTTTCCATTATTGTTTATTACAATATACTGTGGAGCCTAGGCAATTAACTACTGCCCTGTGCCGCCTCCTTCCAAGAGCAAATGAAACCGCTCCCACACCAAAGGTTTCCAGGGTTTCCTCTTTTTGCCGTAGAATTTTCTTTTCCAACATCTTGATCAGGGAGAGCTACCCTGGCGGAGGCTTGAGCTGATGGGGAGCCCCTCCCCCTCCTCCTACCTCCTCCTTGCCTGGGGTGGACCTTTCCACAGAACAGAACGTGGCTTGGCAATCAATGTGCTGTGAGAGTGGAAACAGCTGCTGGTGCATCGCTATGCTCCCCACAGTGCCTACACTGCTTTGTACACAGCCAGCGCTCAATCAGTGTCTCCTGCAGGACTGTGGTTCTGAAAGGGGGCATTGCTGCCTGCGGCCACTGACACCCTGGGCTTCCATGAGCTGCCCAACAGGGCACCTAAGGACAAATAGCGCCTCTGGCCTTTGAGCCCTAGAGAGGAGAATGGTCTCCATCTGGAAGGCACAGGTGATGGCTCAACTGTGCCCAAAGAGGAGACTCTGAAGGAGGCTGCCCTGGGATGCCGTGGCAGGAGCTGGGGACTCTGCAAAATCCAAATGGATCTTCCTAAAGGAGTCTTTCTCTCAGGCTTTGTTTTTTTTTCTAATTGTGTTTTCCATGCTTGACATTACCAGGTGACAGCTCCTCCTCTGCGAGAAACTTGTCATCCCATGGGGATCATTGCAAAGTTATTCTAAGAGTTCCTGCTCAGAAGAAATCAAGCCAATCAGGAAGCTCCTCCACTTGGGCTGTGCCTGGCTGATTGTTTCCCACTTGGACACTTCCTGCCATTGTTCCCTGGCCTGTTCTCAGAGGCGCAGCTACAGAACCCTGCCCCTTCCTCTCTGGAGCCCAGGGCCGCACCGGTGGCTTTGGGTCGAGGTATAAACGAGGCTCAGAGATCAGGTACTTGGCTGGAGGCAAACGCCTAAAAGGAAAACAGGAGCAGTTCCTGGCCCGAGTGGTTAAAGTGGACACCAGTGTTTGGGTCTCTCTGGCTTATTGCCAAGAGATGTTGAAATATGCTGGGTCTTTCTTTCATTAGTTGTTTATCAAGCATGTGTTGAGCTAGTACAGTGATAGTTACCCAGTCTCTACTTTTAAGAAGTTCATCATCTCATGGGGAAGACAGGTGTATAAACATTTACAAAATAATGCTTTGTAGAGCTCTAACGGGAAGTGCCCAACGCCACAGGAATGCAAAGAAGAGAGCTTGACTAACTCTGCTTAGGGAGTGGGCAGGGCAGGATATCAGGAGTTTGGGACATTTCAGTAGGATCTCAAAGGATGAGAAAAATGATCAAGGCAGAGAGGCGTTTAGAGGGCATTACGGGCCAAGGCGACAGCGTGGACACAGATGCTCTGGGGCAGAAATGCGCAAGGAGGTTCAAGCATCTCTGTAGGACTGGTCTCTTCCGAGTGTGCTCATGATGGGAAGAGAGTGATGGGGAGGGGAGGGTCCAGGACGTGATGGATCTTGAATGCCACACTCAGGAGTTTAGATTTGGTCCTGAAGGCAAAAGGAAACCATTTAAGTTTCTTGTCTGTCTGTCTGTCTGTTTTAAGGGCGTGATCGGATCAGCCACGTTCCAGAAAGACCACACTGGCAGCTATGTGGAGAATGGGGGTGGATGTAGGGGAGAGAAACAGAAGGAAAGCATAAAGATCAATTAAGATTTACCCAGGGGCTTCCCTGGTGGCGCAGTGGTTGAGAGTCCGCCTGCTGATGCAGGGGACACGGGTTCGTGCCCCGGTCCGGGAAGATCCCACGCGCCGTGGAGCGGCTGGGCCTGTGAGCCATGGCCGCTGAGCCTGCGCGTCCGGAGCCTGTGCTCCACAACAGGAGAGGCCACAACAGTGAGAGGCCCGCGTACCGCAAAAAAAAAAAAAAAAAAAAGATTTACCCAGGCAAGAGATGAGGAGGCCGTGCTTGACAGGGACTATTATGGGAAGCAAAAAAGGCTTCCATTGATTGACACTGATGCTATAATGACACTGAGGATATCCTAAGTCAACCTTTTTGCATGACTGTGGCGTCACAGGCTGGGCTGAAAAAACTGAGTGACATGTAATTGTGAAACTATGAGCAAAAGTAGCTGAGGCGAGAGTCTGCGAGGTCTCTAGATAGACCCTCGGCTTTCCATTCTTGCCCACCTCTCTTTTGGTCACTTCCCTGCAACTGCCTGACTGTTAGAGGTACCAGAGGGCCCCTCTTCTTGGGGCAAGGGAGGCAACACAGCTGCAGCCATCTGTGCCCCCTTTGACGGTCTATGGTAAAGAGTTGGCCAAGACATGAGTTTGAACTTCATGTCTTGAGGCCGTAATTGAAAATGTTCCAAGGACTGAAATGGTCTCGAGCTCTAAAGGAAAACCAGCCTTTGGCCTGAAGAGCTGCATCACTGCCCTCCCATGGCTGCAGCAGGAGAGGGCCTGGAGTTGTAGACTAACCGTCATCACGGGATCTCGTCAGATGCTGAGGCTCCCCTCTCCCCTGCAGCAGAGAGGCTGGGTCAACACCAAACACCACGTCCTCCCTGAGTGTCCTGCGTGGGTTGTAGGCACATCGTGGCCCTGCACTATTGGTTCTTCCTTGGCACGTTCACAGCCCTTCTGGCAGCTCCCTGTTATTTTTCCATATTACAGATACAATAGAGACATTTTGTCTTTAAGTTGCCAGCGAGAAGGCCCGGCGGGGCCCTTTTCCAGTGGCGCATCTGGTTTTGAGAAGCAGCTACATCCCCCCTGGCCCTGGCTCATGGGTGCCCTCTGGCAGTCTGGAGGCTGGGCTGGTAGAGAGAGAATGGCCTTGGTGGATGAGCCCGCCTGGTCTGAGCCCTGGGAAACCCTGCTTAATGCAGCTGAGTGGACCAATGTCCCACAGAGGAGCTGCAGAAGTTAAAGAAAGCCACACACACCACATTTATTATGGGGTTTTGAAACAAAAACTTTCAGAACTAAAATAAACTTGTAAGTATCTTCTCTGACAAACTTTATCCTGATACCACTTAACAGCCCTGATTCTGTTTTATAACATCTAGTGTCTTGAGAAGTCAAATGAGAAGGATGTCTATTTCTGGGTTTTCAAATCCCAAAGAAAAACAGAATCTTCCTTATATCAAGAGCCTGCCAATGAGAACCTCCAGATACAAAATGATCCCGTGTAGGAATCAAAGCCTGGGTCACAAAGCATTATGTAAGCCAAAACAGAGAAGCTCTTAGAAGCAAGACCTGCATCAGGTCCAAAGAAGGAGAATGCACTTTAAAACCCATCCAGAGACTTGGGCTTTTAATTGAAGCCTTCTGTCAAAGGGATAATCTGATTTGCCATTTGAAATGGAAACTCTTGTATACAGAAAGAGTATTTTGTGTTCCAAAATAATAATTTAAAAAAAAAAAATGATCTGCCTTTTCTTGGTGGTTTGGCTTGTACAGAACTGGCACTGGCTAACTCTCTAGTCAGCTGGGTCCCACCCCTGGAGTTGTCTTCCTATTGCCTATTATTTCTGGATCCTGAGGCTAAGGCAGAATCACCTGCTGAAAGCACAGGAAATCTCACTGCAACATTCAGCTGTAAGAGAGAGCTCAGGGCAAACCAGATTTAGTATTGAAATAGTACAGGCACCTCAGTGTGGGAGATCTTACACAGGAGCAAGGAATGTTTTTTTGTGTGAATGAGTGAAGGATCACAAGCTTCACATATGAGAGTTCTCATATTCCCACAAAAACCCAAATTATCCCCCCAAATAATAATAGCAGACAGCTGACGAAGTTCTTTCACAGTAATTAGGGATTGTTTTGTTCCTATGTTATAGATAAAAGAATTGAGACAAAGGAAAAGAGGGAAAGCAGAATCCAAATACCCTTCACGCCACCGTCTGATTTCTGCAAAGCCTCTCCTGATTGTTTCGACCAGTAGGAGGCAGCAGGATGTACTGCAAAGGAGCCCAGGTCAGGAGTTCCATTAGTCTGCCATTTACTGGCTGAAACAATGGAGAATCTCCCACTTCTCTTAGTGTCTACTTCCTTGTCTATTAGATGTTATCAGATGGTTATAATGATGTATATGGAAGAGCTCTTTCTAAGTTCTGTGGAGATTAAATGTGTTAACACTTAAGCACATTTAAGCCATCTCAGAACACTGCCTGCCACGGAATAAGTATTATTTAATGTTTGTTCTCCCTTTCTCTTCTGGTGTCTTTAAAAAAAATTGAATTTAAAGACTATTTTTTAGTGAGAGAGTGGTAGTGTATATATGGACATATATACACTACCAGATGTAAAACAGATAGCTAGTGGGAAGCTGCCGCACAGCACAGGGAGATCATCAGCTCAGTGCTTTGTGTCCACCTAGAGGGGTGGGATAGGGAGGGAGACACAAGAGGGAGGAGATATGGGGATATATGTGTATGTATAACTGATTCACTTTGTTATAAAGTAGAAACTAACACACCATCATAAAGCAATTATACTCCAATAAAAATGTTAAAAAAAAAAGAAGACAAGGTAGGATTTGAAAAATAATTAAATACCAAGAAAGACATCATTATATTAGTCAAAAATATATATTATATGTTTGCTAGTTAAACTACTGTGTTAAATTTTTGTGATATAAATATATTCATCATTTACACTTTAAAATTATAACCTTTTTTAAGAAAAAAAATAAAGACTATTTTAAAAATACCGTATGCACTACTTTACAAGACAAACCAAAACATACTATTTAATGGAATAAATTCAAATTCAGCCTCTGAATCACACGGTTTGTGGTCCATAAGATTTAAGAACACCCATAGATTCCTGTGTTAAGCCAATTTTCCAGAGAATGTGATTAAGCCCATAATTTGAATGCTAAAAGGAAAATTAAAGAATTGATGATTGTCTTCAAGGATGGTGAAAGTCAGGGGTGTGTGTGTGTGTGTGTGTGTGTGTACCTTTAAAAAAATCCAGAAAATCGAATTCAAGTTCTCAATGTGGAAGAGGCTTATGTGCACATGGGGCGCCATCTAGTGGCGGGTAAAGTCATATTCCACCAACTGAGGTAGTGTGCTTGGAAATTTACATAAAGTACTGATAGCTGGGAGGAAACTGCTGTTGTTTGGATTTGGTATCATGTGGTTACTTGGGAAGAGGAAGCTCAACATATCAACATTAAAATGTCCACTGCCCTCAATGCTTTGTTCACCTGCTCTCCAAGGAACAGCGCGCTTGCCCCTAGTGGTGTGTGCAGAAATCTCCAGCCAAAACCTGTGACCCTAACTTGTTACCTGCTCTGTAACAGGGAGAGAAGCTGGTTGAGAAGATGCAGATGTGACAATAAGACACCATCAATGGGCTACAGCAGGTGTCCCCAAAGGCCAGTGATGAACAACCCAATCAGTGACCCTGTGGTCCAGTATGGCCAACACATGTCCTCCCTACCACTGAAGGCCAGTCACTGTGTTGACACAGACCCCAAGGCCTCTGGCTTTTCCCACATCTGGAAAGCGGCAGGCAGTGAGGCTCTGCGGGGTGCGTTCCTGCAAAGCCCCCTCCCTTCCTGAGGCTGGCTCAGCACATTCTCCAGCACGTGGGTGTCCCTGACCCTCTGCTTAAGGAGCAGCTCTTTCGCCCGTACATCTAATAACTCAGCACCAGGGCCAGGAGCGATATCTGGCTCATGAGTTCAAGCACGAGAGGATGGTGAAGCCTGTGAGGTTCCAAGTGCAGAGGCCACTGTCATCTCAGGAACCCCAGCACCCATCCTAAGGACTTGCACAAAGGAGATGCAGGGTGCCTGTGGCATTGAGTAGCGGCCTGTGACCAAGTGCACACCTCCCCCCACCATGTCCTCCTCTCATCTGGGCCAGGGTAAGGGTTTAGCTGTGTTGCCTCTGGACAGGGAGTTCCTCCCAGGGCAAATCAGTCACGTGCAACCTTGGATCTGCAAGTCAGACAGGGCCACATGTGTCTGGAGAGAGACAGGCAGGCTCTGTGATAAGGCCTTGGGGCCCTCTACTCTAAGTGCTAGCTGAGACATGGCTAAGTAGCTAAATAAGTTCATAGGTGCGCTCCACCTTTAAATGAATTGAACTCAACAGAATCCGCATATAAAAGAATTCAATGATGACACATCTCACTTGACAAAGGACCACAAGCAGGGCTTCTTAGTATATCCAGCTACTCTACTGCAGGGGTCCCCAACCCCCCCCCCCCCCCCGACGGTGTTAGGAACCAGGCCATACAGCAGGAGGTGAGTGCGGCAGGCGGGCGAGTGAAGCTTCATCCCCCGCTCCCTCATCGCTCCCTCATCGCTCGCATTACTGCCTGAACCATCAGCCCCCATCCGTGGAAAAACTGTCTTCCACAAAACTGGTCCCTGGTGCCAAAAAGGTTGGGGATCGCGGCTCTACTGCATTAACATGATGGCTTACTGTACAGCTTTTTAGGGAACCAGTGCAATGTAAAATAGGGGGATGGCTGAGTTGACTTCATAATGAACAAACACTATTGTTCTGATCACATCCCTCCCATCAAGGTTCTGCTGCTGGCTAGAGAGAAACAAGATCCACAGAGGACAAGCTCTGTGCTATAAGAAGAGAAAGGCAAGAGGATACTAACAGGAGCTGGGAATATATTCATTCATTCTGTGCTAGGCACAGACTAGACGTTTCACATACATTGACTAAGTGAAGCCTCGCAAGAGCCAAAGGAGATATCTATTATCCATCCCCCTTTACATATGGGTTAAGTAGCTTGCCCCAAATCCCATGCCATTAATGAGGTGCAGAGCTGAAGTTCGGAGCAAGGTCAGTGAATGCCAAAGAGCATACTCTTTTTTTTTTTTTTTTTTTGCAGTATGTGGGCCTCTAACTGTTGTGGCCTCTCCCGTTGCGGAGCACAGGCTCCGGACGCGCAGGCTCAGCAGCCATGGCTCACGGGCCTAGCCGCTCCGCGGCATGTGGGACCCTCCCGGACCGGGGCACGAACCCGTGTCCCCTGCATCGGCAGGCAGACTCTCAACCACTGCGCCACCAGGGAAGCCCCAAAGGGCATACTCTTTTCACTGCATCTTGTAATAAGCCCCTGCTCAGTCTTTCAAAAGCACAGGGGAAGAGGAACTCCTAATTCATGGGAGAACTCTATTCAGGTTCAAGATATTGATGAGATCAATAATAATAATAATGAGGAAGGGGAAGGGGAGAGGAGAGGAGGGGAGGAGGAGAAGGAAGAGGAAGAAGAAGGAGGGAGGAAGAGGGCAATGACAAGGACGATGACTATGACGACACGAGTGAGCGGCTCTAGAACTGGTTCCGAGGTTGGAAATGTTCCTTCGTGGCGCACCAATGCCTCTGCCTGGGAACTCTCCAGAGCCCTGGGCCACCTCTGCCTGATGCTTTCTCTGGCTCCAGCATGAGGATCTCAGGATTATTGAGCGACCTGTTTGATCTGCCCTCTGGTGTCCTGGTCCATCCTTTGTTGGTAGACTGTCTTCCTCGACCCTGCCCAACCTAAACGAGGCACCTGCCCAGCTGGTTCCCAGTCTACCCTGACTTCTCTGCCTCGCTCCTTCTCTAACTGCAGCACCGAACCAGCATACTAGTTTCACTCCTGGGCTTATTACAACTCCCCTGCTCTGAAATGTTTATCACGTTCCATGGGCTCGAGGATAAATTTCAAGTCCCTCAGGTCAGCACTGAAAGCCTTCTAGGATCTGGTTCCAACCTGCTTTTCCAGTCTTTTCTCCACAGTTGCTTCTATAGTTAGGTCTGTGATTCTCCTGTCTTCAAAGAGATGACAGATCCTGTGTAGAAGGAAGACCTCATGCTAGCCACGGCTGGACCACTGCTCCCCATGAAGAGGGCGACGCCGTGAGAACAGCAACCGCCAGGCAGAGACAACGTGCCAGAGATAGTAAAAGCCTCCAAGTGGAGCCAGGCCCCCTTCAGCTGTTTACAACAGGTGGCTGAGCTGTCACAAGCCAAATGAGCTCGGTCAGCACGGAGCGTCCATGACAACCAGCTGACCTTGCCAGTTAAGCTCCGATCCAACACGCACGTGGTCAAGTGTCCTCATGACTGCATCATCCACTAAATCAAGTCCAGCTCCAAATCTGGGATCCGACTTGGGGCTAAAAGGGGCCAAGGCCTCACTGAGGTCAAGGAAGGGCCGCCACTTTTCTCTCTGGTTATCTGTGATGATGTCCATGTGTGTTTGCTCCATTTCAGTGACAGCCATTCAGCTCACATCCCAACTCAGCCTTCATGGTTCATTTCCTACGAGCCTGGAATTTCCTTCCAATGAAGTGAGGCATCTTAAACTTGACTTAGCATCTTTTATTTTTTAGAAGTAAAAATGAAGGAAGTGATGCTATGAACCATCACTGTTTTAAAAGATTCACATATTAAAAGTTCTGGGTTGGGACCATCATGTGCTGTCTAGGGTCAAAGTTAACTCTTTTGGTGGTACGAAGTATTTCCTGGAGGGGGACCTTCTAACATCAAATGATGGGAATCATGAGCAATAGAAACATAAGTCCAGAAGGTTCAGGAGATCTCTGAATACCCACAGTTAAGGAACTTAGAAGAGTGGTCTTCCATTATAATTGAGTGGATTATAGGTCTCTTGAGGGTAGCAATTATACCATTTTCATCTTTATCTCTAACCTAGCTTGGTCTCTATCATAAGCATTTTTTTTTTTTTCGGTACACGGGTCTCTCACTGCTGTGGCCTCTCCTGTTACAGAGCACAGGCTCCGGGCAGGCAGGCCCAGCGGCCACGGCTCACGGGCCCAACCGCTCCACGGCATGTGAGATCCTCCTGGACCGGGGCATGAACCCGCGTCCCCTGCATTGGCAGGCGGACTCTCAACCACTGCGCCGCCAGGGAAGCCCTCTATCATAAGCATTCTGATAAATGTTTATTGAATGAATGAATACATCTTAGAAAGATTGATCTCAGCCATATCCCACCAGGGTAAAAGCCCCAATACTAAGGCCCTCAATGATCATTCCTTTTTCTGAACTTCTACTACACTGAGTAGTAGAAGATACGTTCCTGGAACCCGTCATGTGTATATTCTATCCATCGGACACCTAAACTGTTAGATCCTAAGAGCAGGGGAGAACACTTTGACCTCTTTTGTACAATTCCAACATCTTTCCCACTGCTATGTATGATGCTCAATGAATGTCTATTTAATAATCTTGCTCCAAATGAATATTATATCAACCACATCAGAGCAATTAGTTGCGAGCATGGCCATTTGCTCATTGCAGTACTTGTCCATACTTCTAGATAAATGAGAGCCATGCCAAGAAAACAATCTCCTTCTTTTAGTTCATGTCATGATTAAATGTCAATCACAGTAACGGAGACAAAGGCCCAATATTCAGTAGGAAATGCCTGCCAGGGAGAAATCTCACAAGCGTTTATACTTAAAGCAACTGCGGGTGTGTCACCTGTGCTACCTTCATTCTGGTCTTCCTCCTTCCAGTAACTATATACGAAAGCCTCTGTGCCAAGCAGTACGCTAGGATCTGGGAATACGAAAGTGAACACGACACTCTCTTACTCTGCAGGAAGCTGATGCTGGAGGGAGAGAGAGAGACTGACACAGAAAACAGCTTCATATGTGCTGTGATACAGTAAGTTCTAGGCTAAAAATGCTCTTGGTGGACAGCAAACCAGTGTTCAGGGCTTAGGGAAAGTGGTATCTTAACTGAGGCCTGGAGGATCCATACGAGTTAGCCAAGTGAAGAGGGACTGAAGAGTGTTCCTGGCTGAAGGAATAGCAGCGACAAAGAACTTGACCCAGGGAGAGCAGAGAGTGACTGGGGTGGCCGGTGATTGGAGAAGGAGGAAGAGATAAGGCTGGAGAGGCAAGCAGAGGTCATATCATAAATATGAAGGGGTTTGGATTTTATCTTACAGTCCAAAGGGAATGGGGGAAAGGTCTTTAAGCTGGAAAGCGACATCATCAGACAGAAATTTTGAAAGATACTTCTGGTGGCTGGATAAGGTTTGGGCTAGAAGTCTACAATACTAGAGGAAGGGAGACTGGGTGTTGAAGCAACCCACGTGAAAGGTAATGATGGCCTGGACTAGTGTCATGGCAATGGGGATGGAAAAGAGTGGAAGCATTCTAGAAATATTTGCGATGTAAAATGAGTGAATGGACATGGGGTTGAGAGGGGGAGAGGAATCAAGGATGATGCCCTGGTTTCAGACTTGGGCAACTGGGTGCACAGTGGTGCTTTTCAAGAAATTAAGAACCAAAGAGATGGAACCAATTAGAGAGAGTAATGAGTTCAATTTTTAACATGTTGAGGTTTAGGTGTTTAGGTGAGATCCAAATTGAGATGTCCAGAAGAAGGCTGGCTGAATGGGTAGCTCTGGAGAAAAAACTGGAATGAGAGAATGTTTGTATTTCAGAAGCCATGGGAGCAAATGATACGACTTAGAATACGAGGCGTAAGAGGAGCACCAGGATAAGAACCCAAAAAACCCAACATCTCAAGGATGGACAGAGGAAGAGGAGACAGAAAATCAAGGATACTGTCATGGCAAGTAAATCAAGGAGGGAGGATGGTTCAAGGAATAGGGAGCATTCAGGAGTCTCACCTGATGTTGAACAGTCGACTAAGGTGAGGATTAAAAAGTCTCCATCGCACTGAGCCACTGGTGGCGTGGCAAGTACAGGGTCAGAAGACACGGAGGAGAGCGGATGGGAGGTGAAGAGGGTGGGTGCTGAGAATGGTTGATGCTCCAAGAAGTTTGGGGCTGAAGGGGAGGAGAGAGGGGATAGTTAGCGAAGGCGGGCTATGGAGTCGGTGGAGTTTGAGGATGGGGAGAATGTTTTAAAACAAATGGCTGTTCCAAAGTCAGCTACGCATTCCTAGAATCTTCACAAGTATCATCTTATGTTTATCAAGATTACAAATTTTTACTTTCTAGATTGACTTTTAAAAGGTGCGATCCTTCAACAAGCAATGTTGAGCATGTCCTAATAAAGGAAACACCTGTCGGCTTTTATGAATGTGAACATAAACTAGTCCAGGCAGGAGGTATTTCTAACATATGTAAAAGTGGAACCATGAATTCAGCACTCTGCAAAATGGCTTCAAATGGCTGAGAAAGACAGGACTTTGGAGATCTGTTTCCTCTTCCGTAAAACATTATGGAAGGAAAATTTTGGAGAATGGGAGTGTGTATGCATGTGTATGTGCAAAGGTGAAGGACATCTGTACTTGAAGTATTGGGAGCTTGACCTTGGTGTTGCTGTGACCTGGGGCAGGTGTGAAGGGTGCAACTGTGGCAAAGGAAGTAGGGTACCACTGCTTATGTGCCCTTTTCGTTCAAAATCTTTTTTAAAGGTGTATCCAACATTAATTCTCCTTGGAGAACAGAGGCAGCCACAAATAGATTTCAAAGGACACTTCAGTAAATTATGTTTTGCCCTAATAAATCATAAATCTTTCTGGTTTGTTAGTGTGATTAACTACAATTTATTTTAATGCAAATTCCCATACTCCAGTGATGAAAGAACATCTAATCTATACAGTAAGTGAGCCCCTCAACACCCCCTGTCTTACTGAATGAGCTGGAAGCAAACACAGTGTAATTTCAGAGAGACGAGGTGAGCAGAAGAAAGAGCATCTCTCGAACGGTGATGTGGAGTCACTCCCAATCCCCCCTTCCAAAGAAAAAACAACCGTATAACCATACTTATTTATACGGAACAAAGTGAGTATGACTTGGAACATAGTTCAGAAATAAATGAAACTCCCTTCTAATAAATGGAGAGTGAAAAAACTTGGTCTGAGATTGATTCCATTCGCTTGAAGCAAACCTAGGCTTTGGGTCGAGGTAGAAAAATAGCATCTAGCATCTTAGTCAGATACTATTTTGAGCACTTTATATGTGTTAACTCGTTTCATTCTCTCAACAATCCTCAAAGTATATACTATCAGTATTTCCATTTTACAGATGAGGAAACTGAGGCACGACATATGAAGTAAGCAGTCCGAGGCCATGAGAAGTAGTGAAGATTCGAGTTGAGAGAGAATGCTTACTGTTGACCTTAAACCACTCCGCCTTCCACAGAGGATGGCAGGTTGGCCTCAGAGCTCTCTGATAAAAGGTCGAGTGGCAAATATTTAAACCTGTGGAAAATCCACATTTCTTGCTACTAGAATTCTGTGTGTAGCCTGGGATTCATGCCTAAGGAATGGCAAAAGAGAACGTGGGGTTAATTACTAAATGAAGCAAAAGATGGCTGGAGAAAATTCCATGTAGGACATGTGAAAGCCAGTGACATTATACCATCTAAAGAGGAGCCCAAGGAGCATCTTAATAATGTTCTTTATCAGAGCTGCATCGGACTCCACAAGACACAGGACACACTTGGAACCTAAGTGCCACCGTCTTCGGGATATGAGGATGTCCCTTCTGACTCTCCCACAGTAGGACTGTGCCCTGAAGACGGCTTCCTCCCTGCCTGGCTCCATTTATATTGTCAAGGCCATGACAGCACTGGCCAAAGGAATAGCCACCCAATTGTAGAATCTCCCTTCCCTTCTTTAAAAATAGGAGACATATGCACCACTTTGAAATGGTGGAAGTTGTAGTCCTAGCTGAAGGCAGGGGTTGAACACACCAGTTGCCAAGGGTCTCTTCCAGCCCTCAGATGATTTTTTTTAACCATGGAGAGAGTCTTACAGATGATTTCCCCGGCCAAGTCATCTCTCTGGGCCTCCTCTTACAGCCTGACCAAAATTTTTAGGATGACCCCAGGGACAGAAAATGTTATTCTTATTCCTATTTACAGATTCAGCTGGGACATTAACTAATCACACAGCAAGACATCTGTGTGGCTAATATTAAAAGGTCAGTGTTTCGAGTCCTGTCCTTTGCTTCACAGAGCAGACCCCAGCAGCAGCACATTACCCGGTATGGAAGGCCTGAGATGCCCCCAAATCCTGTTTATAAAACAGCTGCTCCCAAGAAAACCATATCATCGTTCTGGGGCTTTAATCTGGAATTTGTGATTCCTTGTCAGGGGCTGAGATTTTCTTCTGCATTAGCTACAGGCAAGGATGGCAGCTCTACGAGAGCACTGGGGACCTGGGTTTAGTTGCAGGAAGATAACTGGTTGGCTGGGTCATTCTGAGAGTCCTGGCGTCTGCCCTGGCCTCGGGTGTGGGGAGGTGCTCAGTCTAAAGACTCTGTAAGGTTTTTTCTAGATCTAAAGATAAATTGGTGCAAAGAGATGGCGATGACAGTATTTAAACATTTAGGCAAAAACCATGATCTTGGGGCATATATTCTTCTCTCTGGTGTTTGCTTTGCAGCAGTGCGGTCAAGGACTAGGGTTTATCCCAGCCCATCACAGACACTCAACTCAGCTCATGACACGTGCAACTTGCCAAGAAATGCAACAAACTGCAAATTGGTCTATTCAGTGAGACAGAGCCACTGAGCATCCACTTGGTTGTCATGACAATGCCAGATTGCCATTAAGGTTTCCAAACACCTTTCTGGCAACTCCTGTCCTTGTCTTGTCATAGACTGGTAATGACTGGTAATAAACAGTTGGTAATAAACAGTTGCCTGGTCAGAAGCGGTCCATGGACATAGTTTATTTTTTTTATTTTTATTTTTTTGCGGTACGTGGGCCTCTCGCCGTTGTGGCCTCTCCCGTTGCGGAGCACAGGCTCCGGACGCGCAGGCTCAGTGGCCATGGCTCACAGGCCCAGCCGCTCTGCGGCATGTGGGATCTTCCCGGACCGGGGCACGAACCCGTGTCCCCTGCATCGGCAGGTGGACTCTCAACCACTGCGTCACCAGGGAAGCCCCATGGACACAGTTTAAATAGCACTGGGTTTAGCCATTTTTCTCTAACAAAGCAAGTCTCCTAAGGACCTGAGCAGGGCATCGCTCTAACAACCTAGACAATTTTTTAAAAAATAAGCAATTGGAAAGCACAAGGTTACATTTAAAAAAATAATAATAACCCGCTGAGATAACTCTAGCTTCTCACCCTAGTCAACTGGGTCTGCCCCACAACTGGTCCGAGTTCTTCTCAAATCTATCATATTGTCCTACTTCTTTTGTCCTTGGAGTTGTTCTCTTTCATCCTCCACTTTAGCTGACAGGTCCTGGAAGCCTTAGAATTTCTGCTGAAGGCCTCAGGGTAACAGATAGGAGCTGATCACAGAGCCGGAGGGAACCAGAGGGGGAGCAGCTGCCCTGGGGACAAAAGCTGCTTCCCAGCCCTGCAAGGCAGCAGTTTTCTGCGCTGTGCTCCCAGCCTCCTTTCTTCCTCTGCCCTGGGTGTCCTAGGGGTGAGGGCTGGTGCTTCCAAGTCACCACTGGACTTGTGTGTCCAGCTGCAGCTGACTTCTAAACAGTGTGCTAAGCTTAGGGTGGCGGCGTCCCTCTCAGCTGTTTCTGAGAGTGGAGAGGGAGTCTGGTAAAATCAAATAATTTGGGGTTATTTATATACTGTACATGGTCACATCACTCTTTTATTTTTATAATAAAAGCTAAAACCGATTGGGCACCAAGTCCTAGGCCGTTCTAAGTACTTTCTAAGCATTCCGTATATATTAATTTAATCATCGCCCCTACCCAATAATTTGTTTCATTATTTATTATCCTTTTTTTTTTTGTAGTAGAGGAAAGTGAAGCTAAAGAAACTTGCCTAAGATTACACAGACAGCAAGTGGAGACCCTGGAACTGAATCAGCAAGTGGGACGCTGATACTCTTTGCTGTAATCTCAGTCCTATACCATCTCTAGACATAAATGTTTGTTTTCAACCTCATGACAATCTTACAGATGACCTAAAGCTGATACAGATCAATTAAAAAATATTTATTGAGAGCAACCTAGTAGGCACCATACAGTATTGTAGGCACTCGCACACACATATATAGTGGGTGTAGTAGGTTGAATGGTGGTCCCCCAAAAGATATGTCCACATCTTAACCCCGGAACATGTGAGTATGACCTTATTTGGAAAAGAAAGGGTCTTTGTAGATGTAATGAAAGGATTTTGAGATGTGATCCTCTGGGATTACCTGAATAGGCTTTAAATCCAATGGTAAGCATCCTTATAAGAGGCAGAAAAGGAGAAGACACAGGGAGATAAGAAGGCCATACGAAGATGGAGGCAGAGAGGAGAGTGATGCAGCCACAAGCCCAGGGATGCCGGGGGCCACGAGAAGCTAGAAGAGGCAAGGAAGGATCCTCCCCTAGAGCCTCTGGAGTAAGCACAGCCCTGCTGACACCTTGATTTTGGACTTCTGGTCTCTAGAAGTGTGAGAGAATACATTTCTGTTGTTTAAAACCACCTAGTTTTTGGTAATTCGTTACAGTAGCCTCAGGAAACTAATACAGTGAGTAATCCATGAAGTCCTTGTGCTCAGGGAACTTACATCCTAGTCAAGAATGAACATAATGTAATACAATATAATGTAATGCAAGGTAAGGTAATGTAAAAAGACAAAATAATTTGCTGAAAATCAACAGCAGATAAAATCAAGAGCTAAAAAACACATTCTCCTCACACATCACACTAGGAAGTCTTACCTGCACTCCCTCATCTGAGTGTTAAGTACCCCTCCCCTGCATATGTTCCCACAGACTCTTTTTGAACTTCCATGATAGAAGCTTTCCCACCAGCTTATAATTGATGGCTTACTTGTTTGTGTTCCCCAGTGGCCTGTAAAAAGCTTCCTCTCCATCTCCTCTGGCCTTATCTGAGACTATTTAAGAATGGGAGGTAGGGGCTTCCCTGGTGGTGCAGTGGTTGAGAGTCTGCCTGCCGATGCAGGGGACACGGGTTCGTGCCCCAGTCCGGGAAGATCCCACATGCCGCGGAGCGGCTGGGCCCGTGAGCCATGGCTGCTGAGCCTGCGCGTCCGGAGCCTGTGCTCCACAACGGGAGAGGCCACGACAGTGAGAGGCCCACAAAAAAAAAAAAAAAAAAAAAAAAAGAATGGGAGGTAACTGGAAATACCTTAATGACCGATAGGAAGGAGGCCAGAGGAGACTGAGTAGTGAGCAGGACCAATGCACGTGCTTATACAGCTTGTTTCTGCCCGCGGACACCTGCCGAAGAAGTAGAGGAGGCTAGAATCCAGCCAGTGGTTTTTCCAAATGGTGGCCTCATGTGGAGCTGCATTTTCTAATTTGCACTAAAGAGCCATGTGGTCCAGCAATGGCCGTGAATGCCACTGGTGTTGAGATGTCTAGTCCTTCCAGGCAGAATCTGGCTAAGGTGGCAACCCTCACGCCACATACCATGGCAGTGCTTAAAATCCTTCCTCCAGGCACCCAGATTGGGGTGACAGTTTGTGCTGGCAGAAATGTCCCTAACCTTACAGATATTCTCTGTGCACTGGCAATATTCAAACATTATTCACTTTTTTCCTCTGCCTTTTCACATGGGAGGGAAAAACGTGAGACTCCGAGATCCCTGGGGTGTGCATTATTCCAACAGAGATTCTGTTTCAAAGGAGATCAAAAGGCTTAGCAGTGCGGGGCTGGGGTGGAGGGAGATTGCTGTCAGACAGAAGGGGGAACTGTGGTCTTGTCACTTCACATGTGGCTTTAGGGCCTCTATTCCTCAATTCTTTTTTGTATTTTAACTGCATCAAAAAGGATTTTAAGGGACTTCCTTGGTGGTGCGGTGGTTAGGGCTCTGTGCTTCCACTACAGGGGGCACGGGTTCCATCCCTGGTTGGGGAACTCAGATCCTGAGTGCCATGTGGTGCAGTCAAAAAGGAAAGAAAAGAATTTTAAGATTCATAAAAATAAAGAGGAACACAACATAATAATCAATGGAACATTCAAACAAAAACTACATAATAGTAAAGACTAGGCTTCAAATCTGCACCAAACAACATAGGCTCTGAGGCGGATCGTATTTTCCAAACAGGTCACAAAAATCTCTCCCATCCCACATGCTCTTCTGCAATGTGACCCTGCCACTCCCATCAAGAGGTAAAGATTCTCATTTCCTTCTGTTTGAATCTGAGTTGGCTTTAGTGGCTCTGTTGAAACCAGCAGGACACAGTGGAAGTGATGCTACCAGAGTTCCAAGGGGGGCAGGGACAGAAGAAGTCTTACAGCTTCCACTGGCTCCCTTGGAATGTCTGCTCTCTAGACATTCCCCGTGGGGTGCTCCTTCGCAGAACCCAGCTGCCATGCAGGGAGAAGGCCAGCCTGTGGAAGGGCCATGTGGAGGTGTCGAGGATATTAGTCCCATCCAGCCCTTGAGTCATCCCAGCTGAGGCTCTAGACATGCCATGAAGGTGATTCCAGCACACAGCCTCTTGAGTCACCCCCAGCCATTTGTGTCTTCCCAGCTGAGGCCCCACATAGTGTGAAGCACAGACAAGCCATTACCACTGTTCTCTACTCAAATTCCTGACTGAGAATCTGTGAACACAATAAGCCTTAATTCTTCGTGTTGCAAGTGTAATTGCGCATGTACACCAAATGTGCTCAAAAATAGTTTCTCCAAAAAGGGATGGGGATGAGGATGTAGGCAAATCCCTCCTAATAAACATGGCCTAAACCTAACTCATCTATTGCTGCGTACCCTTTTCCTCTCACGTGGCCTGAAATTTCCACTGTTAAGGTTTACGCCTTGGGTGAGAGATCTAAAGAACGCTTGATGGCAGAAGTTGCTTTTGGGGTAACAGTAAGAAGAGGGGCATTCCTTCTACTGTTTTTGCACATCCGCTAGGGAACTGGAATCTTAGAACGGGAGAGGGATTGTGAGCTTATCTCCCACTTGCTGCCTTGGAGGGCTCAAGGCTTCGACCTGACGGGAGGAGAAACTGGAAAGTCCAGGAGAGGCAGGCCTTGCAGTGACAGGTCTTAAGCAGGTCCCACGGGACTCTTCTCTGGGCCTAAGTAGTGAAAAGAGAGCATACAAAGTGGGGTTGTGCTCAGGAGATCGACTTAGCTGCAGACTGTGGTGGTGGAGGTGTCGGGTCAGCCTGCCTGCAAGTCTGCTCCCCATCAAAGCCTGCCTGGTCCCTACGGCCGCTGGACCTCAGCCATCAGACTTGACTGTAAGGCCCCCATGTTGTAAGATCATAGACTGTCCTTGATGGAAAGGGCCCGAGAGACCGTCCATTGCCTTCAGAATGCACAACTGGTATACAGCTGGTGAAGACCATGGAAGAAAATATCGAAAGGACCCCTGACGTTTTTGATCCATCAAGAATATAGAGGGGTTAGAAGTGACCACATTATAAGCTATTAGGGCAGAAAAATACTATTTTCAAAGCATTTGTAGAGAGGAAACTTGAGTTATGGCAATCATAGGCCAAAAAGCCTGGGACCAGATGCCAAGAAAGTTGACTTTGCATAATTCCTTCAATTGTGGCAATTGTTCTAAGGGCCGCAAAATGCAAACTTTCCCCAAGTGTGGCTCTTACGTGGTCTCAGTGTATGGATGGAATTCTCCCACTCTTTTCATCATTCCGGGTACTTTAAACCCAATCTACGTAACCAACAATGAGGCAATTATAATGGAGCCTACAAAACCCGAGTAAGGCAAGGTGCTTGGGAAACGTCGGGCGGCAGGCTCTTCCACTATGGGCAACTGCGAAACGCACGTGCGACGCAGATGTGCTTGAATGCAATTTCAGAGTGCTTCCTCCCTTGTCTGACCCAGCTTCCTAAGCTGACCACAACCCAGAAGCATCCAGATTTCAGTCTATAAAGAGGGACTTTTCTGTGTGGTCCCTAGGGGGCAGGGTAGGGACCAGAGAGCCGGGAAAAATTGCAGAGAACATAACTTTCATCCCAAGGGAGGATTCTTTGTGATAATGAGTCTTGTTCCATTGTGGACTTGGGTGTTACTCTGTGAGGAAGTAAGCTTCCTGTCAATTTTTAGCCTCTGGGGAGAGCCTGTCTACTGCCTTGCACTCTCTGGGTTCATTGCAAATTGGAGTATCAGATAAAAGTTGATCCAGATAACAGCACCTCAGTTATGCATGCGCTAAGACTCCACAGTTTTATGAACTGTAGAACTGTCATAAACTCACTGCCTTTGCAAAATTAGCACAGCATTGGATGCCAATAAAAAAGGGAACCACTTCTTTTTAACACAGAACTGACTTTCGTGGCTCAGTGCCCGAGCGAAGACTCCTATTTTCAACTAACTGAAAGACTTTACGTCATTCTGCCCCAAGAATCTTTAATGTTATCTTCATAAATCTTTTAAGGGTTCTGTATTCTGAAGCTACTTGAGGTGGTGATTTTTATCTTAGTGTCAACACCTGTAACTCCAGGCTTTGGAGGAGTGGTTCTCAGCGGGGGGATTTTTAGCCCACAGGAGACATTTATCCATGCTTGAAGACACTTTTGATGGTCATGACTGGGGGTGGGCGTAGTGCTCCTGGCATCTACTAGGTAAAGGGCAGGGACGCTGTGAAATATCCTGCAAAGCCCAGGACAGTTCCCCACAACAAAGAATTATCTGGCCCCGCATGTCAATAGTGTTACTGTTGGAAACCCTCTCCAGAAGGATAGAGAAAACAGTAACAGTAGCACTACTCTTACTTCATGACAGCCTACTGTATGTGGCACTTGCAAATGCACGTGATCTCTACATGTTGCGACGACTCTTCACGACGGGCATTGTTATCCCCAGTGTACGGGTGAGGAAACTCAAGTCCAGAGAGGTTACAGGGCTTGTCCAAGATCAAACAACTCATAAATGCAGAACTAGGGCTCAAACCAAGGTCAATCAAACTCTAAGGTCTAGGTTCCTAACCAGTGTGCTATGCTGGGGGCCCTTTACATAACCATACACTGTTTCCAGCAGAGATTAGGCTGCAGACAACCAAGAAAGTGTACTCGGGAGCAAAGGGCTTCAGAGAGAAAAGGAAGGGAACCAAACCTAAAATGGAACCTGTACCTCCTGAAAGAACCTGAAGGCGGCAGCCTCCCCAGTCACGACGATCATGCGCAATGGAGCACATTCAAGGTCCCTGAGGAGGGAGGAGCACGTTACTTATCCATCCACTTATACCATGAGGGAAATTTTGGTGTGATCTCACTGAATATCACAAGTCTCAGAGATTTTTAGCTTAAAATAACCACTTCTGTTGAGATTTTTAAGAATGTGCTTTGGAGTTAGGCAGAGCTGAGTTCAAATACTGTCTCTTTCACTTCTTAAAGGGGTCATTCTGGGCAGCAAGTTACTTTATCTCCTAAGCCTCGGTTCTCCCAGCTGTATAATGGATATCATCAACATCACAACTACTTTGTGGGAATGTTCTGGGGATGAAATGAGAATATTAATGAATTCATGGAGGCCCCAAAGCTAAGTCAGTACCCAGAACAGAGTAAGAGACCAATGAATATTAGACAATATAGTGCTACCATTATATCACCATATGGTTTACACTATATAAAGATTTATTTTAGTGAAAGAAAAAGAATGGGAATTTGGCAGGACTAGATTGCCAAATGTGGCCAGGAGTGCACAGATGTGGAGAGCCAATGTGGCATGCTCTGTGCCCTGCCAAGAAACAACAGCACATCACAGACTAAAAAACATCAAGTAGAAAGAACACGCTGAGTCCCAAGCAAGTGTCCTTTGTGACTCCAATGAACATTTCTGTGGTTGCCTTTTCTAGAACAGCTATTTGTGGGTCACTGTCACCTTCTTGGTTGCCAAAGTCCCATAATATAACACACACATGCTTATGCCTGGTGTTGCCAGTCTTTTGCTTTGAGTGTCTTAAGAATGTGGAAAGTTAAGTGAATTCTGGTGTCCATCAGAGACCAACAGAGGCACCCAAAGAATCCTGAGTCAGAAGCAGAGCTGAACCAGACCACTTGCATCTTGAATTTTCTTTCTAAAAAGTTGCACAGCCCTCTCTGGGTTAGCAACTGAGGCAACAATATTTTATTCAATGAATATTTCGATGTGACATACTTTAGAATTGACAGCTGTTCAGATGAATTAGTCACCTCTCGGATGAGTCAGTTACACACGGAGCTTTTGTTTCCTGAGAACTTAACCTCTTTCCCCGATTCTGGCCTGTCTCCAAAACTACTTCCTTCCACAATATAGTGATATTTCTCTGCATAGATCTCTTTGTTCAGAAGAGGGATCTCTAGCCAACCTCCCAAATTAGAGGATCTCAGAATACCACATCTGGAAGACCCTGAGAGAACTCTTACTGAAGAGATGAGGAAACTGAGACCAGAGAGGATGAGAGATTTGCCCAAAGTCACACAGCAAATTAGCAGCAGAGCTAGAATCAGCACCTTGGCTTTGCGACAGTTTGTTCCCTTTTCATTTACCACTTCATGAGGTTTCTCATCTTCTCTGGAGTGATTCCAAGGTGGGGGGACAAATTTTCCTCATATTTCTCACTAATCAAAGAAAGTTAAGAACACTATATTTCAAACACTTAAATAAAACCTGGTTAAATAAGAAGGAGAATCTTAGGTGAGAAAACCACAAGGCAAGTGACAAGACTTGTTGATTGGAGCAGATGTGAAATAGATACAGCTAGTGTGAATCTAACTGCCTAAAATCTCCAAAAGCATCAATGGGAAACCCACTTGTGGCCCCCAGGGATGCATCACATCCAGTGATGGCATGGACAATGGTGGATGACGGGCCCAAGCCAGAAACAATCCTTTGGGCTTTCTCAATATAGCACTCCAATGGGAAATAAAGCAGCAGATGTGATATCCAATTTTTTTTTAAAAGAAAAAGAAAAAAGAAATCTGTGTACAGATTTTGCTTTCAACAATTCCAACTTTTTTTCTTTTTTTTTAGCCTATTTTGCTCCTGGTTTCTAGTGAGCCAACAATATAATCAACAGATGGGGCCATCCTGAAATTGCCCTGTGAAAAGTTGTGCAAAAGAATTTGACAATTGATATATCATTTGTCATCACTGAAGTCATCATTTCAAGGCTATTGTGCTCTTAATTTCAGCCAGAAACCTTTGAAAAATGGTAGCATTTTCTGGCCTTTGGGAAAGCAGCCATCTTTCCTGACGGGTATCAATTTTAGTTTGGTAAACCACGGCTGTTTCCAGTCCAGTTCAAATGAAAAGCTTGGTTCCACGGCGGGACCTATGGTAGAGAGACCTCAGCCCAATGCCAGAGAGACAGCTTTATTCCCACTTACAGGAGTCCCAAAGCAGGGTTCAAATTTCCTTGAGTCAAAGTACTAAGGCTTTGACTCAGTCTGAAATCAAGGGTCAGGGTTGTCCTTCTTTATCTGTTTGGGTGAAATCAATTTTCTTCCAAACACTATTTACTTTTCACTTCCCTTGAGGGTTTACAGGTATTATAATGGGATTTCACTTATGATCTATGCTTTTTTCCATTTATAGCAATTGTTCTTGAACCTGACCATGCAAAAGAATTACCTGGAGCACTGTTTGAAAAACATAAATTACAGGGCTCCCTCCTCACCTCGGTCACTGAATCCAAATTTCCTGGAATGAGGCCTGGGAATTCATATTTTTATTCCCAAGTGATTCTAATGCCCAGATTTAATAGTCTAGTTACATTTTCCCCTCCCTCCCTCCCTCCTTCCCTCCCTTCCTTCCTTCCTCCCTCCCTTCCTCCCTCCCTCCCTCCCTTCCCGTCCTCCTTGTGGGCTGCCCTAAAAACCTAAGCACCACATATAATAGTTTTAAAAACAGACAACATTCTCAGTTCCAAATCACCACCAATTTACAAATAACATTTTGGAAGAAAACATGTCTGTAAACCGGGAACTTCTTATATGGCTACTGGCACCCTAAAGAATTTTGGAATCAGAATTAGAAAGGTGGTTATGTTCTTTCTTCTTGAAGATATCTAGGGAAACAGACATACGTCTAAGCGCAAATTCTCATGCTTTATTTTAAGTCTTTATCATATTCAGAATGGCCAACACATAAAGAATTCAGATGTGGCCTAAATCCTACATACACTTGAAGTTCTGAGTTAGGTTGCTATCATTATCTTCTCTTGTTCTAAACTAACTGACCCTGATTTCCCTTAATCTTTCCTTGCAGGCATTCTCCCTGCTCTTGGATTGCTATTCTCTGCTGCTCCATCAGGTTCTTCAAGCTACTCCTGATTCACCAAAAGGGACTAATATACCTTCAGGGCCTAAATGTACTAATATAGTTTAGTACATTTATATTATATACTAATATAGTTTGAAAAGAGTTCATATGTCTCTTCAGGAAAATCTAATTTGTTGCTGGGGGAGGACTTAGACAGGTGGACCCAAATCTTAAGATCTACAAATTAATGTTCCAATTCAAACTCCTTTAGAATTCCTTAATTTAGTGGTTCTGCTGCATTTGACCTGCAGACAGTTTCCAGGATTCCTATTACATAAAGATCAGATCTTATTTCAAAGCCACTCATATTTTCCTTTATTCTTTTCTTCCTTTTCCTCCGAATTCTTGAGTTGTTTTAGTTCATCCTCTTTCTTATTCATTGGGCTATTCTGTACTTTCCCTCCTGCTGGTCAGTTTTCCCTAATGCTTGCAGTTTTTAATTGAACAATCATGCTTCTGGAAGATTGAAGGATTAGTACCCATTTTCACCCTTTCCTGTATCTGCACCCTTTGCCCCATAACTCTGAGTTCCTTTCTCTAAAAGGTTGACTGTCTACCACCTCCCCTGGGTTTTGGGATTAGCCATTGACTTGCTTTGGCTAATGGCTCACGGGCAGTTCTGAGCCTACGCCTTTTGCCTGTTCAGCCCCCTTGCACCTCTGTCATTGCCGTAAAAGGAAATGGTCACGATTAGTTCATTAGTGCAGGGAAAATGAGAGCAGGCTCATCCAACCTACAGCTTAGAGCCTCTTAGCCGAGCTCGGCCAAAATTAGCAGAGCCAGGCCAGCCCACCCACAAAGACCTTGTAAGACTGGAGGATGCTTTTGTTTACAATGAACCTTTAAAGCAGTTCAAGTGACTAAGAGTATGAGAAAGAACCAATGCTTGACTTCAGAAAAGTGTCTTAGGTGACTGAGTATCCTTTAAGGAAGGAGCGGGGAGAGCTCCTTTCTTCCCTTGGGACTGAAGCTTAAAGATGCTAAATACTGTAGAAGAGAAGTTGCGAGTAAGATGAAGGGAAGCAGAAACTGACATCTAAGGTAGGAAGAAACTCCTCCCTCAAGAGGCCCTAGGGAGGAAATGACGCCCACTGGCAGCCCTGCTGCTACAGAAAAGCAGCTCCAGGGAACACAAATCCTTCTCCAACAAATGGCCAATGCCCATTTGGCCGATGTCCAGCAAAGCCGTGGTTATGGCAGAAGGAAATGCCCCCTGAATCCAGGCCTAAGCATCCCACCCCCACCCCTTTAGGCTGTTATGATTTCTTTCCTTCTGGCTTGGGAATCTCTCTCTTAAATGGCCTCCAAGAGATTGCCTGCATGCATTGAATGAGCTCTTTCTTCTGTTGACTCAAAGGATGAAAAGAGATTCTCTTTATTTTTCGGAGTATGGTCATGCCCACCTGAACCACAAACCAGCTCCTAACTCTTATATCTCGCTCCAATGATTAATTTAGCCAAAACTGAGTCTTGATTTAAGACTCCTCTCCCACGTGTAATGGCTCATCACAGGTGAGAGTTACCACCTATGGGGCTAGAACAACAATATATTTGTATTCAAGCCAAACTGAAACTGCCAATGTGGTTGAAGACCACGTTTTCTGATGCCATTTAAGAAAACCAGAAAAGGTCACAGAACTGGTTTTATCCTACTTTCCAAATCCTGTCTGCCTTCCATCTGTAATAATACCTACTACATGAAATGAATGCACATGTCAGGCTCAGTGAGAAAAGATATCCAGGTTTTAAAAAAACAATTTTAAATCAAATTTTCTGCCTATCCATGTGCATACTGTCTCCCTCCATACCAGAGGGGGCCTGAAATTCTCATCCCTGTTTCTTCCTCCTGCCTAGAACTCCTCAGCAGTATAATGCTGCCCCATGTGAACCTGAACCACGGTTCCTGCTGTGAATAGACAGTGCCCAGGCCACTTGGTTCCTAGAATTTTGCCAACTTGGACTGGAGAGTAATTCCCCAGCCTCCCTCTGCCAGGCAGGGGTCCCAGCCCCAATCCTTTCATTCAACAAACAGCTATGGAGCATCTGCTTGGTGCCAGACCCATCTGGAGTGTAGTATAGTAAGAAAGAGAGAGGAAATGGACTGGAACTTTTAACAAGAGTAAAGATAAAGAGATGCTATACGGTATCAACTGTCACTGTAGCTGAAAGCACCATGGACTTGCCACTTTGAGACTTAAAAACAAACCTATAAAACCATGTCTCAGAGCTACCTTTTCCTCTCCAGTTTACTGTCAATATTTCCCATTATCCTTGGCTCCCTCATCTTGTCTAAGATGCAGCAAGCCGAGCCACTTCTGAGGAGAGGGAATCCCCAAGGCTCAGGACTCTGAGCTACTTCATTCCACCCCCTCCCCTTTCTATCTTCTGGGCTTCTAACATGAAGTCCCTTCTTTTCCTGGGGTTCTGGAGGTACTTGTCCTCACAAGCTTGATGTCAGTATTTACAGGATTAAAATTTCTTCTTCTAATGGTATATATATACACATAAACACACACACTAATATATAATTTAGCCTTTTCAATGTTATATATATATGCATATATATATTATTTAGCCTTTATCCTTTGTATTTTAAGAAAAAGTGCGTGTGTACGTGTATGTGTGTGTATGTATATGTACACATACACACACACACATGCACACACACACACCATATAAACTTTTTCTTAGCCAGTTTCTCCCACAAACAAAGCTTGGGCAAGCTGCTCTGAGAACTCTTTAAGGGGCGTAAGGGCTCAAGCAAAGTAGGGACACAGGCCTTTGGGGCTTACAGTCAGTCTGCTTTTCCCTTTGGTGATGCTATTGGGGTCCCCTAGGTACCCTCACCAGCTTCATTCACTCTTGGGTACAAATGACTGGTAGCAAGTTAGCTATTACTCTTTGTATTTTAAAAGAGCTCAAAACCTCAGGAGAAAGAGATGATCCTCTCCAAGGTGAGATTTCCAGCAGAATTTGGTGGGATAAGGTGGCAGGGGAGATTTCGTTCTAAGGCATCTCCACACACCATCTTCCCCCACCATCTCACATCTCTGGCTGGGTGCCCTGGGACCTGGCGTGGCTACAGTTCCCAGGTGGAAACCTACATTTATTTTGCTTCTGTCTGAGCCTGGTCAGCCACTGGCCATAGAAAGGTCACTTATCTCCCAGACTGAAATGTTCAGAACCTGGTTGAGGACCATAAAGGAAGCAACTCACCCTCTGAGCATTGAAACTAGACAATACAAAGTTACTTTTTAGAGTCCAGGCACACAGCTCATAGAGGTGCCCTCAGTTTCAATTCCAAGACGCTTGGCTACAGTTTTCCCATTTCAAATTGATCAAATGTAGCAAATTTGACAACAGACCCACTAACAGCTAACAGCCTGAGCTCAAGAAGGAAAAAGACAAAAGCTGACAGAAGAACTCAAAAACGGGACATTTAGTGAAGGGGCAAGCTGCTTACCACACCTAGTTGGTCCATGAAGACATCACTGTACTGTGTGAATCCCAATACAATACTTAGTACTCAGGGTCAAAATTCTGGGTTATATGGAAAAGTTTCAGTGGCAACAACGTACCTACTCTGTTTAGGAAGATAATTCTAAAGCCCTAGGAAAAGGTGACGGCATTGAGAAACGCCCCCTAGAGGAGAGAGGTGGTTACTGCACTGTAAAGTCACAGCCTGGGGGCCTGGGCTGGAAACCACCTACCTCTGAATGTTACCTTCAAGTTGTTTGACTCTTAACTCATCCTCCTCAGACTGCCGCCGCCTGGCTTCCTCCTCTTCCGCAGTTCCAGCAGGTACACCCTGCAGCAGCCATTTTTCCCGAAGCACTTTGGACTGTGGGAATGAGCGAAGAGAACAGACTAGATGATACCTTTCGGTCCACACCCTCCTCTCCCTCCGCGGTGTCTCCATCTTAGCTCCGCCCCTCATCAGCGTCCACCTGAATCGCTTCTCACTACTTGGCCCCCTACTTGCCTCTCTCGCCTAAGGCCCAGAGAGCCGCCAAAAGGATTGATTTCCACTTTTCGATTATTAAAAAATTTGAAAACATGCAGAAAAACAGAGGAAACTATACGATGCATGCCTGTGTAATCTCACCTGGATTTCACAACTATAAACATTTTGCCATATTTTCCCATATATTCTTTCCACCAAAGCATTTTAAAGTAAATAACAAACATCATGACATGGCACCCATAAATATTTTAGTACGAGTCTCTAAAAAATAAAGACATTTTGCTATGCAACTACAGTTCCATTATAACATTTCCTAAGATCACTGTAATATCCAGTCCATCTTAACGTGCTCTTTTTAAAAGATTATGTCACGCCTCTTCTTAAAAACTCATTTTTAATGACTCCCAACCAACCTCAGCAGTTGTCTCTTAATGGTACTAAAATTATGCACCCCACCTGTGTCGGTGTCCCAATATAATCATGGAGTAAAATGAGAAGTTTCCGTGTTTTGGGTCAGTGGTTAGGAGGGAGTGACTGACTAGTGCTTTGAGAAGGGAAACGAAAACAGCTCAAGAGAAAGGCATGTTGAAACTCCCTAAAATGAAGAGCAAAGCATGTAAGGCATAGGAGAGGATTTTTGATTTGGGTTACCTAGATGTCATTTGGTGGTTACTGGATGTTTGCCAGAGGCTGGACATCATGGCTGAGCATCCCTGTGGGAAGGTCGGCGGTCATGGGAATGGGCCACTGTGAGGATGCATCACCAATTCTGCCAGAAGAAGGGCATGCGACAAGTTCTTCCCAGCAAGGACTGGAATAATGGCCTTGAAGCCAGTCAACAGAGTAAGTGCTAGGTTCTCTGGCTCCCTGGCATCCCCTCTATCTGAATCTCATTTGATCTCATTAGTTAGGGTGAGGAAGTGAAAGAAAGGGAGCTCTCATAATGACTAAGAGCCAGGTCATGCATGGCTTGGAACCAATTAAATATGATTTACGGAAGTAAGAGAATGTGGACTATGTCTCTAACATTGTGGACACACAATTCAGATTACTGGTTTCCTTTCGATAGCTCTTACAAGCAAAAGATACACAAGTCCATAGTGGGATTAAGGGCTATTTATTATGAACCTATAAAATGAGTCACTAAAAATTACTAATATTTAGTAATAGTAAATTAGAATTCATTAATGGTTCTGATCTGCCATTCTACTGAGAAGTCAGGCAACCATTCAGCAGCATGAAGCAAGATGTACAGGAGCTGGATGCACAGGAGCAAGTTCTGGTGGCTGGAATTCCTGCACTTCTGGTTGGACCTTTTGTTAGCAACGCATCGTCAGGGTGGTGTCCAGGTGGCCATAGTTTTCACTGGTGTTATTCTTTCTTTTGAATTACAAGTCGTTGGTGAAGATTTGTTTGGTCACTCTTAGAGCATAATTATAGCTCTTGACCTGCAGCTTTCCCTTCATTAAAATGCCAGTTTGTTCACATATGATTCTTAACTGTACTGCTCAAGTGACTGCAGACAGGAGCCACCCTCTCACCCCAATGTGCTTAAACAGTTGCACAGCCTTGCTAACATGTTGCCAGTAAATGTGTTATAGATAGTTTGCAAGCAGCAGAAACTAACACACTATTGTAAAGCAATTATACTCCAATAAAGATGTAAAAATAAATAAATTAATTTAAAAAATAGTTTGCAAGGACTACTCAGAAAAGTGTAAAAAAATACTTAAAAATTTATAGGGCATTGTTTAATAATATAAAATCATGTGTGAAAGCTCCCGGTGCAATGTGTGTATGTTGGTGGCTCTCCTGTGGGCTGAATTGTGTCCCTGCCCCCAAATTCATACGTTGAAGTCTTAAGCCCCACTACTGCAGAATGTGACTATTTTGGAAATAGGGCTTTTAAAGAGGAAATCAACGTTAAATGAGGTCATTGGGATGGGCTCTAATCCAATATGACTGGTGTGCTTATAAAAAGAGATTAGGACACAGTCAAGCACAGAAAGATCGTGTTAAGACACCTGAGGAAGACAGCCATCAACAAGCCAAGGAGAGGGCATTAGAAGAAACTAACCCTGCTGATACCTTGATCTGTACTTCTAGCCTCTAGAATTGTGGCAAAATACATTTCTGTTGTTTAGGACACCCAGTCTGTGGAATTTGTTATGGCAGCCCTAGCAAACTACTACATTCTCCAAAGCTTTATTACAGAGATTCCTCCCACCCCTCACTGGAAAGTGGGAATGGGTGGGGTAAATTGGTTTCTCTTCCTAAGTGGGCTACAGAAGGAAAAAACAAACAAACAAAACCCTCAGAACCACCATTCTTCACTCAAGCCACTCAAAATTCTCCAGGGAGATCACACTCGCATATGCCAAGAGACCAGGTTGAACAATGGTTAACAGTTTGGATTCTGGAGCCAGTCTGCCCTTTACTAGCTGTGTGACCTAGGACAGGCCCTTAGCCTCACTGAGCCTCAGTTTCCTCATCTGTAAAATGGACACAACAACTGTGCTCATCTCAGAGGTGTGTTATGAGGATTTAAATGAGTTCATACATTAAAAGTGCTGGGTCTATACTTAGTACCATAGGAATGTTTATTCTCATCCTGCTCCCTTGGTCTCTCCTCTTTTCAACTGAGAAAGAGCAGGTAAAATGCCACCTGAGAAGCCCTCCTCCACTTCTGCTGGCAGGATTAGTGTCTCCTATAGTGGAGAACATATTCTAGAGCATTCTTTATTTTTAAATTTTTATTTATTTATTTATTTGGCTGCACCACACGGCTTGTGGGATCCTAGTTTCACGACCAGGGATTGAACCCGGGCCACAGCAGTGAAAACGCCAAGTCCTAACCACTGGACCACCAGGGAACTCCTAGAGCATTCTTTAGATTGCCCTCAAATTATTTCTTTTTATATCTGCCCCCCCGTAGACTCCCAGCTCCTCAATGGCTAAGACCATTCCTTATTCAGTTTTGCATCTCATTGTCTCACCCGGCTCAGTTCCAGCCAATGAATGAGTGAATGGGTGAATTGGAAAATTCTCGATTGTCTTTCACTCTGATTACTTGGGAGGAAGGGGTCACCCTTTCAGAGAGCTTCCTGTGCTAAAACGTTTGACATTAACCTAGTTCCACCCATGGAAGGTAAAAACCTCAGGATTTTGGGAGACTGACATGCTGGCAACCTCAGACTTGGTGTGTGGACCCTTCTGGAAAGGCAGCCATGGAGAGTCCCAGTTTTCTATGCCCCAGCAGGAGATGCTCTACAAGCCAGGGCTTCTTGAAATGCGAGGAAGTGGCTGATTTTGGGAATGTTCTGTCTGCTCTTCTTCAACCAGTGCCTCCTGCCACCAAGGGAAGGGTTGAATTACCCCACCCCACCCCATTTTCTGGCTGATTTAGCCCCAGCCATTGGTCAGTACCTCTGACAAAAGCAGCCTGGTGACCATGAACACCAAAAGCATATGTGCCCCCAGATCTGTCTCCTCGCTGGATACAGCAGTGACATCACCAAAACATCTGCAACAGCTGGAGCTAGGAAGAGAGGATCTACCAGAACAAGACAGTGGGCCTGGTCTCAGGGAAGGTGTTTCACAAAGGTGTTCTGACATTACAAAAACAAAAAAGCTTAGTTGAGTTTTCACTTGGCCCCAAAGTAATTGCTGTCAGGGAAAACCACCAATTCAAATCCATTTGCCTCCAGAGGCTTCCTTAACCTACTCCAGATCCCCTCGTCTTGTACCCTAGAGCTGACTGTGTTAGGGCCTCGGATGTAAGGCACCTGTGCGTACTGATCACGCACGTCCGCCAAAAGCACCACCTTCCCTGTATCACTCTGGCTCTCATTGGCCGCCTGAGTGTTTCAGAAATTAGTGACAAGTAGAGCTCAGCAGAAGTGAAAACTAAAACCAAAAAGTTTTCTTTTCTTATGCCCTTATTGTCCAAGTAACAAACATCAAAAAAAAAAAAAAGTCTATCAAAGCGTGCAGGTACTAAGAACTGTCAAAACTTCGCATTTGTCAAGTGGAGGCAACTGTGAAGAGTCAAGACAAAGAAGCAGCAGACGGGGAGCTGCCAGTTGACACACGGAGTCTTGACAGGGCTCCTGAAAGGCCGATGGAGAGACCTCCTGAAGTAAATCTGGTTCTTGCTCTGTGGGCTGGTCCAGCCTCGGAAAACAAAATTAGAACAGAGCCTCTCAAACTTACAGTCTGTATGAGGATTCCCAGGAGGGCCTGCTATAACACAGATTCCAGGGCCCTGTCCCCAGAGATGTTGACTCTGTGAATTGGGGATAGGGCCTGGGAATCTGAATTTTAACAAGCTCCCAGGTGATGCTGTCACTGATGTCGCCAGACCGAGGACCACAGTCTGAGTAGCACTGCATAAGGACTACCCAAATGGCTGAGGAATGCAATAAGCTTTCCCGCTGGCTAGCCAACAGGAACTACTCATCCTCTTGCAAACCTGTCTCTCCTCCTGCATTCCCCATCTCAGGAACAGCAGGGTCCCCATCCATCCCCTACATGCCAGGCACTCTGCCAGGTCTGAAGACACCTCTCAGGAAGACAGGCAAGTCCCCACTCTCACCAAGTCTTCATTCCAATAAACATGGATGCAAGATTATTTCAGACTATGATACATGCCTGGCAGGAGGTCGGCAGGATGATGTGACAAACAGGGACCGAGGGAGGACACTTTAGGTGGGAAAGATCTCTCTGAGTACTTAAACGTTTGAGCTGAGATCTGAGATGCCAGGAAGGGCATTCAAGGTGGAGGGATGACAAATGTCATAGCTGGGAAGTGGGACAGAGTTTGGTGACCTTCAAGATTGTCTAATCAAACCTTTTTAATCTACAGATAAGGTAACTAAGCTAAAGCAACTTTTCAAGGTGATCCAGCTAAGCAGTGAGGAGTGTCCGGTGTGAGTGGGGGACAGTGGAAAGTGGGAGATGAATTAGTAAGTTTTGAAATCTTTTTCTGTTCATTTGTCATTTTTATGAAGTCATTATCTAGCAATCTTTTTTTTTTTTTTTTTTGCGGTACGCAGGCCTCTCACTGTTGTGGCCTCTCCCATTGCGGAGCACAGGCTCCGGAGGCGCAGGCTCAGCGGCCATGGCTCACAGGCCCAGCCACTCCGCGGCATGTGGGATCTTCCCGGACCGGGGCACGAACCCGTGTCCCCTGCATTGGCAGGCGGACTCTCAACCACTGCGCCACCAGGGAAGCCCTCTAGCAATCCTTTTCACCTTATAGTTCTGGCTTTGGTGTAAAAATTAGCCAAGACTTTCTCATTCTAAGACTTTTATCTGTGATTTCTTCTTATATTGTTGTGATTTTACTTTTTACTCCAAATCATTCATCCACCTGTAATCGGGCTAAAGCTGACATTGGCTGCGTTAGTGGGTGATGTTGGGAATCTGGCTAAATTCCATCTCCTAATAAAAAATGGCTTAAACATAGGGTGGCACAATGGTTGTGATGTGTTCTCATGCACTTGTGTCCCCTTCTCTATTCTCCTTCCCCTCCCCCGATCACATCCCTTCCCCCACATTGACTCCCAATAAGATCTTTGGTTCTGTTACATGATTCAGGCCACACAAAAGCCGATCCAAGACTTCCGATATAAGAAACCAAGTTTTAACTTCCACTCAAGCTCTGTTTACGGGGCCTGGGGGAGACGTGATGGGGAAAAGGATGAGACATAAAGTTCCTTTACATCTTGTCCCCTGCCTGCCTGGTCAATATTTTCAAATTTGAACTTGGCCTTTTGCACAGACTAACAACCAAGAAAAGTCTAAACTTAGTTTGAACGGTTCACAATAGTGAGAAACACTGTAATGTCTTTGCAAGCAAGGCTCCTGATACCTTCGGGCTATTCAGCAAATGACCTTGGTGGGTTGACAATAAATATCTCGCAGGGTCACAATTCATTCTTTGATTTTTTTTTTTTCCATTCAGTCTTCTGGAGAGAAAAGGCTGTGGTTTTTAAAATATAATGACAATTTTCATGGCTTGGATTAGAAAAAAACTCTAGTCAGGGTTCCTGCTCATGAATAAATAATTCAAAGACAGCTTATGTATTGAAGATGTGGTTATTAGCAATTGGATTCTGACCATGCTGACTATGTTATACAAACCTTTGTAAATGTGACAGTCCCAAAGGGATTCATGTGGCAATATGTACTGAGTGCCTTTTCTTGCTGGGACCTTGAAATGACCAATGAAAGAGACAGATCTCTGGCAATTCAACCAAGGGGCAAAAGGGAATATTAAATTCAGTCTGTCTGGTATAATCCAATAGTTGATTTATTGTTTTAAACTCACATGATCACAAGTCACATAATAAAAACAATAAAAATAAGTAATTGTTTCCATGGAATTAAAAGCCAAGACAATTTTTCAGAAGAAGAATAATGATGGCTCTTGCTTTATGAAATATTATAATATATTAAAAGGCTAGGGGGATTAAAGAGAATGGAGTTGGCCCAGGAATGGCAGATTAATGGAATAAAAAGAACCCACAAATAGCAGACTCGAGTATAAGTGAGAAATATGTATATAATAAAGAAGACATTTAAATCAGTGGGGAAAAGGATGAATTAATCAACAAATCATGTTGAAGCAACTGCCTCACCATCAGTAAAAAGTAAAGTTATTCCTATCTTATTCCTTACAGGAAAATAAATTCTAGATTTTAATCCTAAAACTACTGAAGTATAAGAAACATCACAGATAAGTGTTCAAGATGAAGCTGTTCTTTCCAAGGACGACATCAAGGTCAGAAATTATAAAGTAAATGAATGTTACATGTGATTTCATAAAAATTATAAAATTTTGTATGAGAATTTAAAAGAACCCATATACAAAAATCAAAAAAGAGATAAAGGCTAATGCATTTTGGAGACTAATGTTAATATAATTTCATTTTACTCACAGGCTGATGAGGCCTGTGGTGAGGGTTCCATATCTTAATCCATAAAAATATATTGGGTTATATCTGGGTGCAGAGCAGACAATTGATATGTTTTTCTTTATATTTTGCTGTACTTTTGAATTTCACTCTTGCAATGATCATACATTCCTTCCTTTTATTATCAGCAAAAGTAATACGGCTATTAAAACTGCCTACTGGTCCCATATGTGAGCATTTCTTGGAAATTCTCGCATCACAAATGTCAGATACTCAATACAGCTAAGGATCTTATAAAAAGAAATCTGAGTTTAATTTGGCTAGGACGTCAAAGTACCTGGAGGTTTCCTAATCACTGGGGTGTAGCAGCTAATATTTCAACATTTTCTTCATCGCCTTATAGAATTTGCTTATCATTCATATAAAAAGTAATGATATTCCATTTTGTGGAGTTACTATATAGCCCTAACTATTGCAATTAGGAAATATATTAGTCAAATATACAAGTATCAAGATGATTGCATTGCAAAATTTATTTGTTTTGACAAGAGACCAGTCAATCTGTCTAAATAATTCGTAGCTCATTGCATGAGAATACGCATCCAAAGACTATCTGATAATGAGAATTATATCTTAATAAATATGAAATCAAATTCTAATGCTTTTCCATTTAACTTTGCACTGAGAATAATTTTTCTTAGAGCACATCTGGAATTTTGAAAAATGCTAAAATAAATAGCAATTCCTGACATATTTCTTAATATTTTCTATTTCAAGGAACTACGAATCATCACTGTGGCACATCTCCACATGGTCCAAACTTTCCAGAGCCCATGAAAATATACTTAGAGTAAAAGAGGCAGTGATGATAGTAATTGACACATCTTTCTAGACTAATTATGTCATTTGGAGGAAACAGTGTCCTGGAGAAAGCATGGTTATGGAGACAGTGCTGGGGTTCAATCGGGCTCCCCCACTCAGAGTCTCCCTGTTCTTGGGCAGATTACTTGTCCTCACCAGTTTGTTTCCTCACCTGTAGGATGGGGAGAGTAGTATCTACTATGTGGTCATTATTGAGGGGATGTATTTAAAGGCACATATTGGGCACTGAAAGAAAATGATGACTATTATTGAGAATGGACACGGGGATGACATGGCTGCTATGCTGCCATCAGGAAGCTGGCTGAGTCTCTACCAAGAGCTCACGGGGGAACTATAACCTCAATGAATTTACTACCATCCGGGGGTGAGGCTGCTAAGCTCCGAACAATGATCACAGGGAAGACGACTCACATTATTTAAGGTCAGTCAACAGTTAACTGATTGAAGGTAGAACATATTCATTTCTCGTGCCTGAAGTGATCATCTATCTCTCTCAATCAGGCACCACCCTCCTTATTATTAAAATAACTCTATTTTGGGGAGGATGGACTCAGAACAAAGAGAGGCAGACTCATGAGGGAAGTGTCACCTGCATCACGGTGAGGCCAGTGACTGTCCTCACCTTACCACAGACGCCACTTCACCAGAGCAGAGACACTCGGGGCCTCCCAGAGCTGGGGTCCCTCTCCAGGGTAGCACCCAATAAACCACCTTTGCAACCTCTGAGCTTCCCTTTTTCGTTGTTCAAGGCTAGTGGTCCACCCTTACCACAGAGGTCTTCCCTAGTAAGAGAAATTATAATGCACTGGTCTCCACTTATTAAATTTCCATCATTTCCAATCTTTTCTCCCCAGGTATAGCAAGGTAACCTTGGTGAAAGTCCTGGGTGTTCCCTTAAATAGTCAATCTCATCAACTGTGTGAGAATTTTAGCAGGATAACCATAGAGAACTATCTTATTCCCTTGTTTCTAAGTCTTTGAAGGAATCTCACTGCTTCCCCATGCAATACTAAGTCATCTGTACTGTTGTTTCTGTTGATTGGATGGATGGATGGATGGATGAAAAACGGACAGATGGAATATGAAAAGAATATTGTAACACTGGACTGGATCAGCAATGAATGAATCCTTGGTATCTTATCTGACACCCAGAAAGATAAAAGGTAAGACAAAAGAAACTTGATCTGCTGACGTACATTTATTGCCAGACTTTTGATTCAAGGAATGCAGAAGCAAAGAACCGCATTGAGCTGAAAGAGGAGAGAGTCTGTCTAGTCAAAAACAGCCTCTCATTCTTTCACTCTTCTTGTTCAAAAGTTCACATTTTAAGCAAGAATATGATGAGGTTGAATACATTTTGGTCTCTAATAAGGAGTGAGTTGACTATACTCTGAGTCAGAGATCCAGCTCTGTCCAGATTGACCTTGAACAATTCACTCGGTTCTATTAAGTGTGTTTAAGCCCCCCCTCTCTGTAAGAAGAGGATGCTAACTTTAGCCCTCAATCCTCCCTCAGGAATGTGGTTAGGAAAGAGTAGTGGCATACAGGGTAGATGCAAGCTTCGTACAAAGAAAGGTCCATAAATGGATTTACACCATGAGCAGAAAGAAACAGGCAATATTCTCGGTATCGTGCTGCCATTCTTCTTTAAAACACCTTTCTCTAGTTGAAGCTAATGGTGAACTGATAAATATGTGAAGCAGATTTAGGTCATGCTGCTATTTATTTTTTTTATTTTAATAGATCTTTATTAGAGTATAATTGCTTCACAGTACTGTGTTAATTTCTGTTGCACAACAAAGCGAATCAGCCATATGCATACACACGTCCCTACATCCCCTCATGCTGCTATTTAAAATCAGGAACTCGCCTGCTGATAATTTTATTCTGAGGATTCATTCAGCACAACCCCGTCTTCTAGAAAAGAATGGGAAACGCAACCATGAAGGTTCATCTTGTTAAAAAATAATCCACACCTAGCATCACCTGGAGAGTCAGCCCCACCTTCCCAACTAGCCCTCTGAGCGATGCAATTTCTGTACATGTAATGTCACGGCAACTTGGTGTGAGCACGAGAGGGTTTTTCTAAAAAAGCCCAGGAGCGGTGGAAAGCAAGCAGCGACTCCCAGCTGGCCACTGGTCACACTATTCTCTGAGCCTGCAGAAAGCAACATTCTGCAACCAGTGGAGTCCTTGTGACAGTGACAGAGCTTTCTCCTGGGTTGTCATCAATTATGATGCTTAAGTGCATTATGTTTTAAAGAAAAATAAATAAATAAGCATCTCTCTCTCTCTCTCTCTCTCTCTCTCTCGGTGCAATGGAAACCAATCAAGTCAAATCATTTCAATACTGTCTTTGACAGTGTTCTAACAGGACACTTTCAAAATTGTTGAAGTAGAAAGAAAACACGTGAATAACCTGAAGTGCCCAGCACTGCTCATTTATCAGACCACACACTGCTCTTATCTCCCTTTTCTCCAGATCAAGAAAGAAAAGATTAATATTTTTAATTTAGTAAACAGCATGTTAAATGTATCTTTGGGAACCTCTGTATACACACACACACACACACACACACACACACACACACACCATCTATGTTTTGGAGACACAGCCCTGGAACACTGCCTCACCCACCATGTGGAAATTCTCCAATTTCTATATATAACCACCGCAGTTCACAGGCACACACACCCCCAACCCATCCACAGGCACCTATCAGCTCATCATGCTTGCAGAAATTGGAATGCTGTAACAATGCCCTGAATTTGAGAAATTCACAAGCCCAGAGATGGTTTCCTGACAATGAAAAAGGGCTGGTGCAGCCCACGGCGGCACCTTCACACCAGGGCAGGCTCTGCCCAGCTTTCTGGCGTGTGATCTGCATGTCTAATAATGGAACAGGTTTGTGGGATCAGCCGCTTACCTTGGAATGCTGCAGCAGAAGTATCTGCTCGTCCAGCTCTTGGCGCTTGCCTTCTATTTCCGTCTGCCTCTTTCTTTTTTCCTTGAAAATAAAAAGAGAGAGAGAGAGGCTGTAAGAGTGGGTGGGTGTTGGCTCCAGGAATCTGAAGGTAGGAAGCAGCAGCAGCTGTACACATCTGTAGAGACCCTTCCAGAGATGCTGGGCACACACACTGTTGTCACCTGCCCCTTCGTGTCCGGGTGTGTTGTGAGCAGCAGCCTTCTCTTCACATGTCTGCTGTGGGCTCGGTGAGTGGGAGAAATTCTCTTCACTCAGCCAAGCTGCAACAATTCAATCCAGAAGAAAAGGCAGCTTCTACACACACACACACACACACACACATACACGCATGCACACATGCACGCACACACACACAGAGTCATGTTCTGTGCAGTGTTAATTCAGAGACAAAGAATAAAAATGTCTCAATTGTGAAGACAGAGGTTGTTTTCAACTGCAAAGATGATAGAATAAACAGTGGGAAATTCTGGGGTTAGATTCCTGTTATCAAAATACTACACATAAATAATGCAATGCAATTTCAAATTTTATAGGACAAATCATCCAGTTGGACCTACCAAACAATGCAAATTAGATGGGTGATCTTTGTTTAAGTTCATCTTGGAGGGAGCACTTCATGTTGGGAGGGCTTGCTGAGGTTATGGTAAATGTGAAGTCTAGACTTGGTCTGCCTGGGTCCACCTACCAGCTTTTCTATTTGCTACTTGTGTGACCTCTGACGAATCCTTTTACCTCCCTGGGTCTAAGTCTTCTCTCGCATAAAGAGGAGGTAAGAATTGTACCTAAACCATATGGCTGGGGCACGGATTAAATGAGATGATATATGTAAAGGACCTAGAACAATGACCTGGCACACAGTAAATGCTCAATAAATATTATTTGCCATTACACTTACTGTCACATGTTTACTTCTAGGCAATGCCTAGAAACTGGTTTTAAAGGGATGTATTTCCCTTGTATTCAGAGCATAACTGTTCCATTGGAGAGTATGCTTATTATTTTTCTTCTCTATACATCTCCAATATAGACAATAAACATCACATAAAAGTGATTAATTGAAGAATAGAAAGGATTGTCCTTATGATAGCTTACTTGTTCAGTGTTTTGTTTCCAAAGTGCATAAGGGGGTGGTTTTTTGAGACATTTACTGCAATGGATTATTTCCCTTACTCACATATGCAGGGGAAACTTGTTGGACAAGACATAATGGCATTTTACACCTACAACAGCCAAATCCTGGAGAAGACAATAATGTAAAAGCCTGGTTGTTCTGCTCTGTGTTAAGGGAAACTTTTATTTTATGTAGTTGCTATGTTTCTGGGGATGTGCTTGTACCACTGCTATTCAAATCAACATAGTAATAATTTATGTTATAACCAAGTTTTTCTGTGTAATGCACAGACTTTTAAGAAATAGTAGCTTATAATCTCAAGCCACTGGGACATAATATCCAAGTCAGGGACATAACCTCTCTGGCAAAGTGAGGCCTGAGGACATTTTAGGAACTTACTAGTTACCAAAGAACTCCAATCCATGGTGCATCACTGATGCTGCTAATCCCAGAGGATGTCCAAGAACACACAATATATGGCAGCAGATGGGAAAAGTGAGGACCACTGAGGAGAGCCCACCTATCCAGCAACTCAAAGGAATGTAAGTAAGTGCACCCACTATGGAAAACAGTCTGGAGGTTCCTCAGAAAACTAAAAATAGAATTATCATATGAATCCTACTCCTGGGCATGTACCCAGACAAAACTATAATTCAATAAGATACACACACCCCTAAGTTCATAGCCGCGCTATTCACAATAGCCAAAACGTGGAAACAACCTAAATGTCCATCAACAGATGAATGGATAAAGAAGATATGGTACATATATACGATGGAATACTACTCAGCTGTAAAAAAGAATGAAATGATGCCATTTGCAGCAACATGGGTAGACCTAGAGATTATCATACTAAGTGAAGTAAGTCAGACAGAGAAAGACAAACACCATATGATATCACATATATGTAGAATCTAAAATATGGCACAAGTGAACTTATCTGCAAAACAGAAACAGACTCACAGACATAGAGAACAGACTTGTGGTTGCCAAGGGGGAGGGAGGTGGGGGAGGGAAGTATTGGGAGTTTGGGATTAGCAGATGCAAACTATTATATATAGAATGGATAAACAACAAGGTCCTACTGTATGGCACAGAGAACTATATTCAATATCCTGTGATAAACCATGATGGAAAAGAATATTTAAAAAAATGAATGTCTATATGCATATAATTGAGCCACTCTGCTGTACAGCAGAGATTGTAACAACATTGTAAATCAACTATACTTCAATAAAAAAATAAATAAAAATTTTAAAAGGTACCAAGGACAAAGCAAGGACCTCCAGAACCAGCCACTATCTCTTTATTCTAGAATTTCTCAACAGTAGGTTTACTGGACTTTATCTTTCATTCCCACAGTCTATCAAGGTACGGAGTTGTCCTATATTTAAATCCAGAATCAAGACATAGTATGTCGGGGACTTCCCTGGTGGCACAGTGGTTAAGAATCTGCCTGCCAATGCAGGGGACATGGGTTCGAGCCCTGGTCCAGGAAGATCCCACATGCCGGGAAGCAACTAAGCCCGTGCGCCACAACTACTGAGCCTGCACCCTAGAGCCCACGAGCCACAGCTACTGGTCCTGCGTGCCACAACTACTGAAGCCTGCACACCTAGAGCCCATGCTCTGCAACAAGAGAAGCCACCGCAGTGAGAAGCCCGCACACCGCAATGAAGAGTAGCCCCCGCTTGCTGCAACTAGAGAAAGCTCGCACGCAGCAACGAAGACCCAATGCAGCAATTAATTAATTTTTAAAAAAAGAATCAAAGAAAAACATAGTATGTCACGGGTACAAGATGCTGATGACTCAATAATTCCATCCATGTTAATTGAGTGCTGTGTGTGCTACAGACTGAATGTTTGTGTTCTCCCCAAAATTCGTATTTTGAAACTTAATCCCCAAGGTGATAATGGTATTAGGAGGTGGGACTTTTGGGAGGTGATTAGGTCATGAGGGTGGAGCTCATGAATGAGATCAGTGCTCTCATAAAGAGACCCCAGAGAGCTCTTTCACCCCTTCCACAGTGTGAGGACACAACAGCAAGACAGCTGCCTGTGAACCAGATGCAGGCCCCCACTAGACACCAAATCGGTGGGTGCCTTGATCTTAGACTTCTAAGACTTCTTAGAACTGTGAGAAAAAAATTTCGGTTGTTTATAAGCCACCCAGTCTATGGTATTTCATTAGAGAAGACTGAATGTACAAAGACAATGTTCTAATTACAGATCTGGTCATTTGCAAATCCTTCCTAGGCTTTCCCACCTCTGAGCCTTTGTTCATATAAAGTTCTCACTCTGCACAATGCCCTCCATCATATTGGTGAACCATGCTTTGAACAGAAGAAGTATCACCAGATGGTACAAGCGGGGAATCTTTATATGAGTAGACTCATTGGTGGTCACTGTGAACAAATATGATCATGAAAGATGCAGGTTTTAAGTTAGTTCTTTAAGGAACTAACTAAGGTAGGAATTAGGTCAATACAGATTAATGGGCAGCACATTCCAAGGAATGTGTGAGTAAGGGCAGAAATACACGGCATATTCCAGGGACAACGAGGAGAGAAATAAAACTCAGGTGCAGGGCTTGCCTTTAGGAATAGAGATCGATGATTCAAAAGACTGGCTAGGACTAGACCTCTGAGGGCCTTGGATGCCAGGCTAAGAAGCTTGGATTTTATTACACGGACAATGTAACCTCATTGTAGGGTGCTAAGCAAGAGAGTAATACGGTGAAATGGCATTTTAGGAACATTATCTGGCACTGGTATATAGGATGGAGTAATAGGAATTGGGATACATTTCCTGTAAATGGCCAGATAGTAAACATTCTAGGTTTTGTGGGACATACAGTCTCTGTTGCAACTACTCAGTGCTGCCATTGCAGTACAAAAACAGCTGTAGACAATCTATAAATAAATGAGCGTGTCTGTGTTCTAATGAGCCTTCATTGACAAACACAGGTGGGGGCCAGATTTAGCCCATCTTCATAGTTTGCTGACCTCTGGATGAAAAGATCATTACATGTCTTAGAAAGAAGTCCTACACTGTTCGTGGGAATGTAAATTGGTGCAGCCACTATGGAAAACAGTCTGGAGGTTTCTCAAAAAACTAAAAATAGAGTCACCATATGATCCAGCAATCCCACTCCTGGGCATGTATCCAGACAAAACTATAATTTGAAAAGATACATGCACCCCAGTGTTCACAGCACCACTACTTACAATAGCCAAGACATGGAAACAATCTAAATGTCTACTGACAGATGAATGGATAAAGAAGATGTGCTGTGTCTGTATATATACAATGGAATATATATATATATATACATACACACAATGGAATACTACTCAGCCATAAAAAAGAAGGAAATAATGCCATTTGCAGAAACATGGATGGACCTAGAGATTATTGTACTAAGTGGTCAGAAAGAGAAAAACAAATACGATATGATATCACTTATGTGTGGAATCTAAAATATGACACAAATGCACTTATTTACCAAGCAGAAACAGACGCACACACATAGAGCAAAGACTTGTGGTTGCCAGGGGGAGGGGTAATGGGGGAGGGATGGATTGCCACGATGGGGGGTGGGGGAGTTTGGGGTTAGCAGATGCAAACTATTCTACATAGAATGGATAGACAACAAGGTCCTACTGTATAGCACAGGGAAATATACTCAATATCCTGTGATAAACCATCATGGAAAAGAATATGAAAAAGAATGGATATATATATCTGAATCACTTTGCTGTACACCAGAAATTAACATTACATTGTAAATCAACTATACCTCAGTAAAAAATACATTTTAAAAATGTCTTAGGAGGATGCAACATTCACCCTGGGGTATGGTGGGGATGGATGAACTAACAAGCCCATCCTAGCTCAGAGCTGTTCCACTCAGACTGGGAAGAAAAGGACAAATACAAATAGAGTTGATGAGGCTCAGGTCTAATAAGATCTAGAGGGTGGGGCAATATGGTATCTTGGCTCTGAGCCACACAGCGCTGGTGCAGGAACGGGCAACGGGAGAAAGTGGTGCTTTCCCACTTATTCTGTATTCACATCTTCCCTGAGGAAACTCCATATTGGGTTGAAGGTAGAAATCAAAGAGTTGTTAACATATGCAACCAGGGGCTTCCCTGGTGGCACAGTGGTTGAGAGTCCGCCTGCTGATGCAGGGGACGCGGGTTCGTGCCCCGGTCCGGGAGGATCCCGCATGCCGCGGAGCGGCTGGGCCGGTGGGCCGCGGCCGCTGAGCCTGTGCGTCCGGAGCCTGTGCTCCGCAACGGGAGAGGCCACAGCGGTGAGAGGCCTGCATACCGCAAAAACAAAAACAAAAACATATGCAACCAGGCATCAGTATCAGCATGTTCTCATCTGTGTTCTATCTGATGAAGACTCTGGGCTTAGCCCTGTCACAAGGCTAAGGCTATGGCTATTGTGGGATCCTTTATGTCCCCTTCCACAGTGATGGAGTTAGGTCTTGAAATCACTCCTGACTGGACAAGAGGTAAGATGTGCAATCAGCCTGCGTACAGAGTTAGATATGAGCCATAGTACATACAGCAAGTTCAAGGGGGGCCACCATTGGCTTCCTGACGCTTGCTTGCTTGGTCCAGGCCATGCTCTTTACCTGGCGAGCTTGCTGCTTCCCAGACTTCTCCTTCCCTTAATCAAGGCAAAACCACTAGCTCTTGGGTTCTCTTCTCACTCCTTCTCAAATGTCTAAATGTAGACATTCAGCCTACATGATTTTCTTTACTCTCATCAACTATACAACCTATACAATATCAGTATAGATAACTAGCAGATCTATATTTTCAGCCTAGATCTCTCCTTTGAGCTCCAGGTTCCCCTATCCAACTGCCAAATGTTCATGTCCAGTGCCTCAAACCTAACCCTTGAGTCATCCTCTCGGCCATCCCTCCTCCCCTACTCTCACACCTGTTCCTTCTGTATTCCTTATCTCAGAAAATGACATGACCCAAGTTGGAAATCTGATTTATTCTAGACACTCCACTGTCTTAAAAGACCAAATCCTGATGATACTGCTCGTCATTTTCCACGCCTTCTACTTCCCCACTAGAACCTTTATTACAACCTTAACATTCCCTCCTTTATCTTCCCACCCCCCCGCCCCCCCGCCGCAGACTACTCTACATCAGTATCTTTCGCATGCTATAGCGCTGAACTGTTCATACTCTCTTTCCACCTGGATTACTGCAGTGGTTTCCTCACTATCCTTCCTGCCTCTGAGGCTTGGCTCTGAGTAAGTCACCCTCTGCTTCAGTGATATTCTAAAATGGAAATCTGACTGCTTCCATCCCTGGCCTAAAATCCCAGAAATGTCTCTCATTGCCTACAGTGCAAATAGTTAAGTTCCTTCCCATGGCCAAGAGGGCCCTCCGTACCTCACAGTTTCATCTCAAGCCATGACCCCCCTAATCATATACTCCAACCTCAACATACGATCTGAAGTGTCCTGATCTGCCAGGTGGGTTCATGCCTTCCTGGTTTTGCTCTTACTGCTTCCTCTAACAATAATGGATTTCCCTCACTCCTTCATCTAATGAAAACCTTTTTCTCTTTGACAACACAGCTTAAATATCCATACAGCTTGAGCAACCACCTGCCCAGTCTTTCTTCCATCAGAGAACCCACATACCCTCACTATAAATGGTGGTGGAAATGCCAGTTATGATTAGTCATATACAGCCCAGCTCATTCCTGCCACCAGGACTTGTGTGTGATACAGGTTAGGACAATCAAACTACCTTATCTCTTTGCAGTAGGGACTGGTCCAAGGAGCAGCTTAAGGACCAAAGCAGAACCAAGAAGAGACATTTCTAGGAATAGACACATGAATACTGGGAGAGAAAAGCTCCCTTTTCACTAAGGTTAAGCTGGGATGATGTCTATCTGAGTGGCAATTTTCCCAAGCCACATGGAAGAAACACATCTATGCTGGAGAAAGGTTAACCCACAGAGAGAAGCAGAGCTGGAAGACAGAGAAAGGAGGATCCAAGTGAGATTGTTTGAGTCCCAGATCTAGTTATGCATGAAGCCAGAACCATCCGTGGGCTTCCTAGATTATATACACTCATAACCTCCCTTCTGCTTAAGCTAGTTTGAGTGGTGTATCTCTCACTTGCAGCTCAAAGAGTTCTGACAAGTACAGAGAACTTTTCTGCTCCCTCCAAAGAGAATTCATCACCCCTTCCTTCTTTCTTCCCTTCGTGGGCTGTGGATCTTTCTATATTAGTACCTCGAGTACTTTAGGACTTTATGCACTTAACTGTTTACACATCTTCTCCCTCTACCAAACTATGGGCATCTTGAGGACAAGGATATTGGCTCATGCATCTCCAAAGTCTAGACTGTTGCATGGTAGAGACACGTAACAGACACTCAGTAAGAATCTTTGAATGAGATACTTGTTCTCCTCCCATCATGTTCCTGTCTGTCCAGATCCCTCATTCAAGTGCATCATGAATTTGCACTCGTGATTTCAATGGCAGTAAAATACCTCACTGAAAACACATTAGCCGTCAGTCCACAAAACCAGAAGTATCTTTCTGTTGAAGATGTCAGCCCATATGGAATAAACCTTTATGGCTTTGCACAGAAGACAAGAGTTGAAAATCTCATTCTGGGAAAGAATCATGGAAAGCTCACTCTGGGCAGAAAGGCTGGGGGAAATAGAAATTCCAGGGAAAGCATAACGAGCTGACAGTAGCAAACTATTCAGGGGGAATGTGCCTCAAGAGACATCTGGAATGAAGTGACCTCAATCCATTAGGAAGATTTCCAGATCCTTCCACGATCTGGGAGGCCTAGCAAGCCACTTTCATCATCTTTCTGTGAATTATGTATTTTCCTGGCAAGTATTTTCTGGAAGTATTGCAACATTATGAAACTGTAAACTCTTAGTGTAGTTAGGAGCCACCATATAGAATGGAGGACACTGTTCGAAGGCGGCTAATAAGTATGATGGGAAGACAGGTATTAGAAGTAGTTAGGAAGCCCATGTCCACCCTGGTGCAGCTTTAGGCAGACTCCGTCTTCTCTCCAGTTTAATGCTGCTGTAGAACCAATGCCATTTATATGTCTAAGGAAACAAAAGGAAGACGGTCAGTCTGAAAACTGAGAACCTGAGTGACCAGGTATAAAACAATAAAGAGGTGCCCACTCAGCTTCGTCCAACTGCCTGTCCAGCTAACTTGAATGCTGAATTTGCTCAGCAAGACACATCCCCATTAGAGATCAGTTATCTGATCTCAATGCCATTAGATATTAAGACCCTCTCTCCTGGCTCTGACTTCAAGGTCACCCATTATGATTTTGATTATATTCAGGCTTTGAAAGTAGTTACCTAAATGGAGAGATAACACTTGTTAAGCTCCCTGCAATGTCATCCACCATAAATAAACGGGCACTTGGGTTTGTAGTTGAGTATACTAAAAAGTTTTAAGTTTGTATGTAGTTTTCTGATCTTACAAAACTAAGTAACGGAATCTAGAGTCAGTTTAAAAGGCTTTGGTCAAAAGGACAAGTAATTAGACTTCCTGTAGTCACACTGTTCTACCCCGCCATGCACCCGCCCAACCCTCAACATCACCACGTGGAGCAGAGAATTCTACAGCTATATTCACCCCTCATTGCTTAGTCTAGATCAGCATCTCCACGTAGGTAAATTCTCTTTTATTCACCTGACTACTTGGCCTTGAGCTTGCCAGCTTTTGGTAAAGGAGGGAAGTGCTTGCTTTGTATTGTTTTTAACAGAAATTATAGAGTCAACAGAAAGAATTTTAAATAGGAAAAGAAGACATTGATGAGTTCAAACTTCATGACTGTTTTTTGAAAGGATAATATAACACCTAAAATCTTAAGAAACACCATATAGAGTTTGGATGTAAAACTGTTACTAATTACACCTAACAGTTAATATTGCTAGTCCGTTACTGCCAAGTCAAATGCATAACACAGGAGAGTTTCAGCTTAAAGTCTTTAGTAGATACTTTATAATCCATATGAATTATATCTTAAGGCTATTTTTATGGTCTGCCCACACTGTTACTCTTTAAATAATTGTTTAAACATACAGCTACATTTTTGCTTTAATGGTCATAATATCAAACTGTTTGCTGGGAGTGCTTCCCTTTAGCGGTCTTCTCTGGAGATCAAGAAGGAAAGTAGTCTGATAGAGCTCTCATCAGAAAATAAGATCTGCTTCTTGGTACCATATTGATAAGCCCACTATGGTGAAAAGAATGAGCACTGTCTGTACAAGGAGAATGGTTGAGAGCTCTGAGGAAGTCCCAAATGCCAGAAATTACATAATCAGATTCACCTGCAGAAGGTAGTCTCCCTTTCACCACCCTCAACGAGTTGTGATATTCCCCCCATGAAGCCACATGAGCACTGAACTGGGACTCAGGACACGTGCCTTCATATGGATGCTCTGCCACTAACCCCTCAGTGACTCAGGCTAGTCCCTTATTGTTTCTGGGCCTTAGATTCGGCACGTAATACGAGCAAGTTGGACCAGCTTCGCTCTATGGTTCCGCCTATCTCCAGGATTCTGCAGTGCTAAGGAGAGCAACTTCATGTGCTAGACAACCTACAAAATGCGAGAAAATGTTTGCAGGTGATGTGGCTGACAAGGGGTTAATCTCCAAAATATATGAAAAGCTCATACAACTCAATATCAAAAAAACAAACAACCCAATCAAAAAATGGGCAGAAGACCTAAACAAACATTTCTCCAAATAAGACATACAGATGGCCAACAGACACATGAAAAGATGCTCAACATCACTAATCTTTAGAGAAATGCAAGTCAAAACCACAATGAGGTATCACCTCACACCAGTCAGAATGGCCATCATCAAAAATCTACAAACAATAAATGCTAGAGAGGGTGTGGAGAAAAGGGAACCCTCTTGCACTGTTGGTGGGAATGTAAATTGATACAGCTACTATGGAGAACAGTATGGAGGTTCCTTGAAAAACTAAAAATAGAACTACCATATGACCCAGCAATCCCACTACTGGGTATATACCCTGAGAAAACCATAATTCAAAAAGAGTCATGTACCACAATGGTCACTGCAGCTCTATTTACAATAGCCAGGACATGGAAGCAACCTAGGTGTCCACCGACAGACGGATAGATAAAGAAGATGTGGCACATATATATACAATGGAATATTACTCAGCCATAAAAAGGAACGAAACTGAGTTATATGCATTGAGGTGGATGGACCTAGAGACTGTCTACAGAGTGAAGTAAGTCAGAAAGAGAAAAACAAATACCGTATGCTAACACATATATATGGAATCTAAAAAAACGGTACTGATGAAACTAGTGGCAGGGCAGGAATAAAGACGCAGACGTAGACAACGAACTTGAGGACATAGTGGGGAAGGGGAAGCTGGGACGAAGTGAGAGAGTAGCATTGACATATATACACTACCAAATGTAAAATAGATAGCTAGTGGGGAGTTGCTGCATAGCCCAGGGAGATCATCTCGACGCTTTTTGATGATCTAGAGGGATGGGGTAGGGAGGGTGGGAGGGAGGCTGAAGAGGGAGGGGATATGGGGATATATGTATACATATAGCTGATTCACTGTGTTGTACAGCAGGAACTAACACAACTTTGTAAAGCAACTATACTCCAATAAAGATATTAAAAAAAAAAAGAATGAAATATTGCCCTTTGCAGCAACATGGATGGATCTAGAGAATATCATACTAGGTGAAGGAAGTCAGCCAGAGAAAAACAAATACTATATGACTCAATTATATGTGGAATCTAAAAAATAATACAAATGAATCTATACAAAACAGAAGCAGACGCACATAGAAAACAAACTTATGGTTACCAAAGGGGGAAGGTGGGGCGAGGAATAAATTGGGAATTTGGGAGTTACATATACACACTACTATATATAAAATAGATAAAAAACAAGGACCTACTGTATAGCACAGGGAACTATACTCAATATTTTGTAATAACCTACAATGGAAGAGAATCTGAAAAAGATGTGTATATATATATATATATATATATACATATATATATATATATATATATCTGGATCACTTTGCCATACACCTGAAACTAACACAATATTGTAAATCAACTATACATCTATAAAAAATAAATTAAAAAAATGATGATAACAATAATAACAATAATAGTAACTAAGTTTACTGACTACTTCCTATGGGCCAGGCATTGTTCTAAGGATTCCCCTTCAGTTAGTCCTCAGAACACTTTGAGGTAGGTACCTTTAATATTCCTGATTTTATGGATAGGAATAGTCAAGGCTAGTCTAGGGTGAGTAAACTTGTTCAAGGTCATGAGCCAAGAAGTAGCCAAGTAGGGGTTGAAACTGAGACAGTCTGACTCCAGAGCACTTTATCATGGATAGAGATGTGTTCTGGCTGTTAAGATTTCTTTAGCTTTGCGTGAACTCCGTACAGGACACATGGAACATTATCTTGCCACCTTCACATTCGAGTGCCAAAACTTCCCAGAACAAATGAGCTGTTGAAAATGCAAAACACTCTGGTGTCAAATCCCTCCACTCTTAAAACAAGAGGCCTCTTACAGAATCCAGGAGCATTTCCCAATCCCAAAGGAATAGGTCGAGGCTGGGTTGGAACCTTCATCAATGCCTGGAAAACCAATATATTCGTTTACTTCAATTTCCAGGGAAGACATTTCCAGGTGACTAAATGATATGATAAGGAGAGAAAATGCAAAATATTTCTCTCCCATTTGGACTTTTCATTGCAGAGGGACTACTTCCAATGAGGCAGCAGCTGGGAAAGCTCTCAATTTACCATGTTGGGCTCATAAGTGGAGAAAACTCTCTAAATCCAGTCTTCTCGATAACAGAATATATCTCCCTAAAATTAGATGACAGGAAGAGTAAGGAGCAGAGGTGTCCACTAAGTTGATGGTCCAATCCTAGGAAAGATGCTGCAAGGCCTAGAGGAATGGTCCCTTGGCAGGAAGCAGGAACAGCACACTGCCTGGACCTTGCAATAAGCAACTTTCCCATTGGCTCCTTGCAGGTCTCAGAGCAGCAGCCCACAGGACAGTAGAGGGGCTGGGGCGAACCTGAACATGGCCGTGATGGTTGGAAATGAAAAACAAAATAGGGTGCACAAAAATAGAAAGAGAACAGGATGTGCAGCATTTTGCTAACAACCAAGGACCCCGAACTCCAAAAGATTAACATAATTCCAGAGACAGACACACCTTTTAGAACTTTGGCCAATCACGTTTTTGTTTGTTTCTTTAGATGCCAACACCAGGAGAGAATATCTATATCTATATCACCCAGATAAACACAGCATTTAAAAATATAATATAAATCAAACTAATAGATGTGTATGGTAGGAAAATTCAGACAATACACAAAGAAGTAAAATGAACAGCTGAATCTCCCTTCACCCCACCCCCATCAATTTCTTTCCTTTAGGTCTTATATGTATCCTACTTTGGAAAAAATATGAATATACCAACCTCTTATCCATATGGATCTTTTATTCTTTACGTAAAAGCAATCATACTACAGACTTCCTGCTTTTCAGCTTACTTTCTTCTTACCTAGTGATGCATCTTTGAGATTTTTCTATGCCATTTTTCATATGGAGTCCCCCTTCACTCTCCGTAACTGCCGCATGGTAGTTCACAGATGACCCTTAACTTATTTTACAGGTCTGCTGCTGATAGATTATTTAGGCGGTTCCCAGTGTTTTACTTGCTATTATAAACAGGGCTACAAAGAATCTTCCTCTACGTACATGTACTTTCGTGACAACATCCATAGGATACATTTCCAGAAGTAGAACTGCTGGGTCAAAGGATTTGAGCACTTAAAACTTTAATAGGGCCAAACTGCCCTCCCCCAAACATTTTCTCTGTGTTTTAAATGATATAAATCTGATTTGAAAATAAGATTCAAGAAACTCATAAGAGTTTTGATGGTTTTTCCCCCCTTATTAGCTATATCTTTAGTGACCCTGAAGAATTTTAAGTGAAAGAAAATATTTACCACCTTGTTAATAACTGTAAGCTGTTCTTAAAACATACTCGGGTGATCTGTCCTCACCACAGACTATTACTCTGTGTTTTCAGGTTTAAAAAATGATGATTTTTTACCTTATGAACAGAAGTCTATTATGACTCCATCAGTTTTTTAGAAGTAATCAAATTTGTACCTCTTTTCCTTGCACTATTAATGTTAAGAGTTATCCCATAGCTAAGTTGTGCCCATTTGTCCATAATGAAAGAGGGTCTATTCCTTCTGCTGTTGTTGCCATTCTCCATGGTTTAAAAGTACAAAATTTTCCATCCACCAAGATAACTTCTGGATGGACTCAAGCAATGTAAAAACTGAAAACATGAGAAAATAGAGTGACTCTCTGACTTTAGGATGGGAAAGGACTTCAAAACATAAGGTATAGAAAGAAACCACAAAGAACAAAACTGATAAATTTCATTACAAAACACTAAAACTTTGGTTTTTATGGTACCAACCATACATAACAACTCTAAGAAAAGTGGCAATCTGGGAAAAAAATATTTGCAACATATATGTCAAAAGGCTAAGACCTGTCATAAATAAAGGGTTCTTATAAATCAATATGATTTATAAAGAAAAATATAAACACTTCAATATAGAAAAAAAGAACAAAATATAGGGAAAATTTTCAACATTATTAATAACCAAAGAAATGCAAATTAAGCACTGAGGTGTCACTTCCACCTGTGAAAGGTATTCTACCCCCCCCCAACAAGTATATTTTAAAATATCACGTGTTCTGTGTTGGGGAGGGTGTGGGAAAAAAAGACCCTCTCCTTAATCTCTGTCAGAATTATAACTCATAATTATAAAAGTATGACTCTATTGGAATTATAAATTGTCTTTCCAGAAGGCTATTTCAAAAGTTTTGATCGACTTTATCAGAAAGAGTTTATCCAGAGAAAATTACCTTCAACATGTTCAAAGATTTTTGTAAAGAATATTCAGTACAGAGCTATATGCAACATCAAAAAAAAAAACCAAACAGCAAATAATCGGTTAAATTAAGATGGCATCTTATAAACCATCCAATGACTTCCTTTATCACTTGGAATAAAATCAAAGCAAGCCCATCCATGGTCCACTGCCTGCCTTTCTCTTGCCCCTCATCTTGTCCCTTCTCCTCCTCCTCACTTCGTACTCCAGCCACACTGGCCTTAACCAGAGATCTTCCATTAGAGAGGCATGGAGGGCAGGCAGGCAGGCAGGTTGGGATTTCACTAAGTCTGGCTCAGAATCAAGTGGAACTTTGCTTTCCTTTGTCAGTATCCTCCGGAGTTATAGCTGCAGTCTGGGGCAACATTCAAGATCTCTGGCTATTAATACCATGTCAGGAGGAGCTTCAAGACGGCAGAAGAGTAAGACATGGAGATCACCTTCCTCCCCACAAATATATCAGAAATACATCTACACGTGGAACAACTCCTACAGAACACATACTGAACGCTGGCAGAAGACCTCAGACCTCCCAAAAGGCAAGAAACTCCCCACGTACCTGGGTAGGGCAAAAGAAAAAAGAAAAAACAGAGACAAAAGAATAGGGAAGAGACCTGCACCAGTGGGAGGGAGCCGTGAAGTTGGAAAGGTTTCCACCCACTAGAAATCCCCTTTGCGAGCGGAGACTGCTGGTGGCGGAGGGGGGAAGCTTCGGAGCCGCGGAGGAGAGCGCAGCAACAGGGGTGCAGAGCGCAAAGCGGAGGGATTCCCGCACAGAGGATCAGTGCCACCAGCTCTCACCAGCCCGAGAGGCTTGTCTGCTCACCTGCCGGGGCGGGCAGGGGCTGGGAGCTGAGGCTCGGGCTTCGGAGGTCGGATCCCAGGGAGAGGACTGGGGTTGGCTGCGTGAACACAGACTGAAGTGGACTAGTGCGCCACGGCTAGCCGGGAGGGAGTCCGGAAAAAAGTCTGGAGCTGCAGAAGAGACAGGAGACTTTTTCTTCCCTCTTTGTTTCCTGGTGCACGAGGAGAGGTGATTAAGAGCGCCGCTTAAAGGAGCTCCAGAGACGGGTGCGAGCCTCGGCTATCAGCGCGGACCCAGAGACGGGCATGAGACGCTAAGGCTGCTGCTGCCGCCACCAAGAAACCTGTGTGCAAGCACAGGTCACTATCCCCACCTCCCCTCCTGGGAGCCTGTGCAGCCCGCCACTGCCAGGGCCCCATGATCCAGGGACAACTTCCCCGGGAGAAAGCATGGCGCGCCTCAATACATACCCCTCCCCCCGCCCGGCCTGAGTGAGCCAGAGCCCCCAAAGCAGCTGCTCTTTTAACCCCGTCCTGTCTGAGCGAAGAACAGACGCCCTCAGGCGACCTACACGCAGAGGCGGGGCCAAATCCAAAGCTGAACCCCGGGAGCTGTGCCAACAAAGAAGAGAAAGGGAAATCTCTCCCAGCAGCCTCAGGAGCAGCGGATTAAAGCTCCACAATCAACTTGATGTACCCTGGATCTGTGGAATACCTGAATAGACAATGAATCATCCTAAACTGAGGAGGTGGACTTTGGGAGCAACGATATATATATATTTTTCCCTTTTTCTCTTTTTCTCAGTGTGTATGTGTATGCTTCTGTGTGTGACTTTGTCTGTATAGCTTTGCTTTTACCATTTCTCCTAGGGTTCTGTCTGGTTTTTTTTTTTTACTTAAAAATTTTATTTACTTAATAATTATTTTTTATTTTTTACATTAATAACTTTATTTTATTTTCTTCTTTCTTTCTTTCTTTTTCTACCTTTTATTCTGAGCCGTGTGGAGGATAGGCAGGCGCCTGGTGCTCCAGCCAGGCCTCAGGGCTGTGCCACTGAGGTGGGAGAGCCAAGTTCAGGACACTGGTCCACAAGAGACCTCCCAGCTCCATGTAATATCAAACGGCGAAAATCTCCCAGAGATCTCCATCTCAACACCAAGACCAAGCTCCGCTCAAGGACCAGCAAGCTACAATGCTGGACACCCTATGCCAAACAAATAGCAAGACAGGAACACAAAACCACCCATTAGCAGAGAGGACGCCTAAAATAATAATAAGGTCACAGACACCCCAAAACACATCACCAGACGTGGACCTGCCCACAAGAAAGACAAGATCCAGCCTCATCCACCAGAACACAGGCACTAGACCCCTCCACCAGGAAACCTACACAACCCACTGAACCAACCTTAGCCACCGGGGAGAGACACCAAAAACAATGGAAACTACGAACTTGCAGCCTGCGAAAAGGAGGCCCCAAACACAGTAAGTTAAGCAAAATGAGAAAACAGACAAACACACAGCAGATGAAGGAGCAAGGTAAAAACCACCAGACCTAACAAATGAAGAGGAAATAGGCAGTCTACCTGAAAAAGAATTCAGAATAATGATAGTAAAGATGATCCAAAATCTTGGAAAGAGAATGGAGAAAATGCAAGAAACGTTTAACAAGGAGCTAGAAGAACTAAAGAGCAAAGAAACAGTGATGAACAACACAATAAATGGAATTAAAAATTCTCTAGAAGGGATCAATAGCAGAATAAATGAGGCAGAAGAACGGATAAGTGACCTGGAAGATAAAATAGCGGAAATAACTACTGCAGAGCAGAATAAAGAAAAAAGAATGAAAAGAATTGAGGACACTCTCAGAGATCTCTGGGACAACAATAAATGCACCAACATTCAAATTATAGGGGTCCCAGAAGAAGAAGAGAAAAAGAAAGGGGCTGAGAAAATATTTGAACAGATTATATTTGAAAACTTCCCTAATATGGGAAAGGAAATAGTTAATCAAGTCCAGGAAGCACAGAGAATCCCATACAGGATAAATCCAAGGAGAAACGCACCAAGACACATATTAATCAAGCTATCAAAAATTAAATACAAAGAAAAAATATTAAAAGCAGCAAGGGAAAAACAACAAATAACACACAAGGGAATCCCCATAAGGTTAACGCTGATCTTTCAGCAGAAACTCTGCAAGCCAGAAGGGAGTGGCAGGACATATTTAAAGTGATAAAAGAGAAGAACCTACAACCACCATTACTCTACCTAGCAAGGATCTCATTCAGATTTGATGGAGAAATTAAAAGCTTTACGGACAAGCAAAAGCTAAGAGAATTCAGCACCACCAATCCAGCTTTACAACAAATGCTAAAGGAACTTCTCTAGGCAGAAAACACAAGAGAAGGAAAAGACTTACAATAATAAACCCCAAACAATTAAGAATATGGTAATAGGAACATACATATCGATAATTACCTTAAATGTAAATGGATTAAATGCTCCAACCAAAAGACACAGACTGGCTAAAAATGGATATAAAAACAAGACCCGTGTATATGCTGTCTACAAGTGACCCACTTCAGACCTAGGGACACATACAGACTGAAAGTGAGGGGATGGAAAAAGATATTCCATGCAAATGGAAATCAAAAGAAAACTGGAGTAGCAATTCTCATATCAGACAAAATAGACTTTAAAACAGACTATTACAAGAGACAAAGAAGGACACTACATAATGATAAAGGGATCAATCCAAGAAGAAGATATAACAATGGTAAATATTTATGCACCCAACATAAGAGCACCTCAATACATAGGGCAAATACTAACAGCCATAAAAGGGGAAATCGACAGTAACACAATCATAGTAGGGGACTTTAACACCCCACTTTCACCAATGGACAGATCATACAAAATGAAAATAAATAAGGAAACACAAGCTTTAAATGATACATTAAACAAGATGGACTTCATTGATATTTATAGGACATTCCATCCAAAAACAACAGAATACACATTCTTCTCAAGTGCTCATGGAACATTCTCCAGGATAGATCTTATCGTGGGTCACAAATCAAGCCTTGGTAAATCTAAGAAAATTGAAATCATATCAAGTATCTTTTCCTACCACAAAGCTATGAGACTAGATATCAATTACAGGAAAAAATCTGTAAGAAATACAAACACATGGAGGCTAAACAACACACTACTTAATAACCAAGAGATCACTGAAAAAATCAAAGAGGAAATCAAAAAGTACCTAGAAACAAATGACAGTGAAAACACAACGACCCAAAACCTATGGGATGCAGCAAAAGCACTTCTAAGAGGGAAGTTTATAGCAATACAATCCTACCTTAAGAAACAAGGAACATCTCAAATAAACAACCTAACCTTACACCTAAAGCAATTAGAGAAAGAAGAACAAAAAACCCCCAAAGTTAGCAGAAGGAAAGAAATCATAAAGATCAGATCAGAAATAAGTGAAAAAGAAATGAATGAAATGATAGCAAAGATCAATAAAACTAAAAGCTGGTTCTTGAGAAGATAAACAAAATTGATAAACCATTAGCCAGACTTATCAAGAAAAAAAGGGAGAAGACCCAAATCAATAGAACTAGAAATGAAAAAGGAGAAGTAACAACTGACACTGCAGAAATACAAAGGATCATGAGATATTACTACAAGCAACTATATGCCAATAAAATGGACAACCTGGAAGAAATGGAAAAATTCTTAGAAATGCACAACCTTCTGAGACTGAACCAGGAAGAAATATAAAATATGAACAGACCAATCACAAGCACTGAAATTGAAATTGTGATGAAAACTTTTCCAACAGGGGCTTCCCTGGTGGAGCAGTGGTTGACAGTCCACCTGCCGATGCAGGGGACATGGGTTTGTGCCCCAGTCCGGGAAGATCCCCCATGCCGCGGAGCGGCTGGGCCCGTGAGCCATGGCCGCTGAGCCTGAGCGCCTGGAGCCTGTGCTCCACAACGGGAGAGGGCACAACAGTGAGAGGCCCGCGTACCACAAAAAAACAAAAAAAACAACCTTCCAACAAACAAAAGCCCAGAAATTTGCTTCACAGGCAAATTCTATCAAACATTTAGAGAAGAACTAACACCTATCCTTCTCAAACTCTTCCAAAATACAGCAGAGGAAGGAACACTCCCAAACTCATTCTACGAGGCCACCATCACTCTGATACCAAAACCAGACAAAGATGTCACAAAGAAATAAAACTACAGGCCAATATCACTGATGAACATAGGTGCAAAAATCCTCAACAAAATACTAGCAAACAGAATCCAACAGTGCATTAAAAGGATCATACATTATGAACAAGTGGGGTTTACCCCAGGAATGCAAGGATTCTTCAATATATGCAAATCAATCAACGTGATACAGCATATTAACAAATTGAAGGAGAAAAACCATATGATCACCTCAATAGATGCAGAGAGAGCTTTCGACAAAATTCAACACCCATTTATGATAAAAACCCTCCAGAAAGTAGGCATAGAGGGAACTTTCCTCAACATAATAAAGGCCATATATGACAAACCCACAGCCAACATCATCCTCAGTGGTGAAAAATTGAAACCATTTCCACTAAGATCAGGAACAAGAAAAGGTTGCCCACTCTCACCACTATTATTCAACAGTTTCGGAAGTTTTAGCCACAGCAATCAGAGAAGAAAAAGAAATAAAAGGAATCCAAATTGGAAAAGAAGAAGTAAAGCTGTCACTGTTTTGCAGATGACATGATACTATACATAGAGAATCCTAAAGATGCTACCAGAAAACTATTAGAGCTAATCTGTGAATTTGGTAAAGTAGCAGAATACAATATTAATGCACAGAAATCTCTTGCATTCCTATAGACTAATGATGAAAAATATGAAAGTGAAATTAAGAAAACACTCCCATTTACCACTGCAACAAAAAGAATACAATATCTAGGAATAAACCTACCTAAGGAGACAAAAGACCTGTATGCAGAAACTATAAGACACTGATGAAAGAAATTAAAGATGATACAAACAGATGGAGAGATATACCATGTTCTTGGACTGGAAGAATCAACATTGTGAAAATGACTCTACTACCCAAAGCAATCTACAGATTCAATGCAATCCCTATCAAACTACCAATGGTATTTTTCACAGAACTAGAACCAAAAATTTCACAATTTGTATGGAAACACAAAAGGCCCCGAATAGCCAAAGCAATTCTGAGAAAGTAAAACAGAGCTGGAGGAATCAGGCTCCCTGACTTCAGACTATACTACAAACCTACAGTAATCAAGACAGTATGGTACTGGCACAAAAACAGAAATATAGATCAATGGAACAGGATAGAAAGCCCAGAGATAAACCCATGCACATATGGTCATCTTATCTTTGATAAAGGAGGCAAGAATATACAGTGGAGAAAAGAGAGCCTCTTCAATAAGTGGTGCTGGGAAAACTGGACAGCTACATGTAAAAGAATGAAATTAGAACACTCCCTAACACCATACACAAAAATAAACTCAAAATGGATTAAAGACCTAAATGTAAGGCCAGACATCATCAAACTCTTAGAGGAAAACATAGGCAGAACACTCTATGACATAAATCACAGCAAATCCTTTTTGACCCACCTCCTAGAGAAATGGAAATAAAAAAAAATAAACAAATGGGACCTAATGAAACTTAAAAGCTTTTGCACAGCAAAGACAACCCTCAGAATGGGAGAAAATATTTGCAAACGAAGCAACTGACAAAGGATTAATCTCCAAAATTTACAAGCAACTCATGCAGCCCAATATCAAAAAAACAAACAACCCAATCCAAAAATGGGCAGAAGACCTAAATAGACATTTCTCCAAAGAAGATATACAGATTGCCAACAAACACATGAAAGGATGTTCAACATCACTAATCATTAGAGAAATGCAAATCAAGACTACAATGAGGTATCACCTCAACATTGGTCAGAATGGCCATCATCAAAAAATCTACAAACAATAAATGCTGGAGAGGGTGTGGAGAAAAGGGAACTCTCTTGCACAGCTGGTGGGAATGTAAATTGATACCGCCACTATGGAGAACAGTATGGAGGTTCTTTAAAAAACTAAAAATAGAATTACCATACAACCCAGCAGTCCCACTACTGGGTATATACCCTGAGAAAACCATAATTCAAAAAGAGTCATGTACCACAATGTTCACTGCAGCTCTATTTACAATATCCAGGACATGGAAGCAACCTAAGTGTCCTTCAACAGATGAATGGCTAAAGAAGATGTGGCACATATATACAATGGAATATTACTCAGCCATAAAAAGGAACGAAACTGAGTTATTTGTAGTGAGGTGGATGGACCTAGAGACTGTCATACAGAGTGAAGTAAGTCAGAAAGAGAAAAACAAATACCATATGCTAACACATATACATGGAATCTAAAAAAAAAATAAAAATATTGGTCATAAGAACCTAGGGGCAAGACGGGAATAAAGATGCAGACCTACTAGAGAATGGACTTGAGGATACGGGGAGGGGGAAGGGTAAGCTGGGACAAAGTGAGAGAGTGGCATGGACATATATACACTACCAAACGTAAAATAGATAGCTAGTGGGAAGCAGCCGCGTAGCACAGGGAGATCACCTGGGTGCTTTGTGACCACCTAGAGTGGAGGGAGAGGGAGGGAGATGCAAGAGGGAAGAGATATGGGGACATATGTATATGTATAACTGATTTCCTTTTTATAAAGCAGAAAATAACACACTTTTGTAAAGCTATTATACTCCAATAAAGATGTTAAAAAAAAAAAAAAACCATGTCAGTGGTGTCCTGACCTCATTATTAACATCTGGCTTCCAGTCTCATCCAGTTCTTAACAGGCATGAGCCAGCTGGGTGCCACCACACCTTGATCTTAATTCTCCCCACAGTGCAAAACCCTAGATGACCATTAAGATCACCTGAGGAACATTAACAAGTACCAAGCCCAGGCCCCACCTCCAGAGACTTTGATCTTATTGGTCTGGGCTTTGGAGGCTATAAATGTTCCCCGGTAGTTTTAACATCAGCCTAGGTGGAAAATCATTGCTGGGCGTGTGGCAATCTCATGGTCCAGGCTGATAAGCAGCTCCTATGGCTTAAGCAGATTTGAGCTCTTTCTTCATCAGTCTGAAATAAGCTATTTGGTTAAATTTTGCTAGAAGACAGCTCTTTTCTATTTTTGTAGTTAAGTCCTTCTTTCCTTTGGTCTTCAGAGTCTAGGTTTCAGCCACAGGTCGATGAGGTTTCTGACATAATGGCCTGGAGATCTTGTACTGAGCACCTGGCTTTCCAGAGTCAAGCTGCTTTATCACTGTAGGATTTATCATCCTCATCAGCTGATATCTCCTTTCCCTTCCCCTCCCCTGAGGCTCCTTCTCTTGGGATTAGTTTAGATGAATATTTTCTACCCTAGGACATGAATGATTAACCAGGTCAGAAGGGATGAAGTGGGAGGTTGGATATAGAACCACAGAAAACATCTTAAATGCAGGTCAAACTGAATCTGGCTAACAAGTTTTGTGCTTTAAAATGCTATACTAAATTTCAAAATTCAGAAAGACAACAGTTAAGAAAAAGATTATCCCTGAGAACAGGTTTGTTCTGTGCAGCCTCCACCTATAACACCTGTGAGTGCCGAGAAAGAGCAGTAAATATGGCCTGGGTAGGTCTTTAATCAGCTTTGAATTACAGGCAATAGATCCCGCACGTACCTCCAAAGCCTCCAAAGGGTCCCTGTTCAGTTTCCTTTGGTGACTGATGACAGTTCGAGACAGGGAGAGGGAATCAGTTCTAGTGAGGGTGTGGGAGGCCCATGGGTCTCTCTGAAATGACTCAGCCTCCCTGGGGGTTCCCTACACATAATGAACAAGGGGGCCTGTCCTATCCTTCTCCTCTGTTCCCACACTTTCCAGGGTCTTATCAGCATTTATTTCAGGTAAGTTCCTGATCAGGGAAAAGAATGAAGAACCCATGCTAATAACGGTAATTTAACAAAAAGTATAAAAAATACTGCAAGAATGGGACAACACAAACTTGGCAAATGGCACTCCTATCATTACATAGTCCTGCTTCTCATTTGCTTTTTTGACATGTGAAAGCCAACCAACTTGGAAAAGGAAAATGCTATCCAAGAAACAAACAAGATTATATGAAGTGATGCCAAATAGTCATTTCTTGATCTATTTTAATGGGGAAGGTATCTATCTGCAAATCCCCAGCTGGATGCCTTATGTGTAGGCTCATTTTGAGATGTCTACCTCCCTAAAGAGTTACTAACCAATGCCAGCCTGGAGTCCTAGGGCTCCGGGCCCTGCATTTGACCTTTGGAAGATTCCTGCCTTCAAGCAGAGGGCTGAAAGTACCATAGGTGAAAGTTCCATAGGCACTGCATTCGTTAGGGAATAAAGGGCTTTGTGAAAACTCTGAGATAGATTCTCCCTCTGTCTCTCTCTCCCCCATCTTCCTTCCTCTCCCTTTCTCTTTTATAAGGAGTCTATGTTCTATCCTATATTCTAAAACCTCTATCCTCTGGTGTGGGAGTTGGCTAACTTGCTCTGTAAAGAGCTACAGACTAAATATTTTTGGCTTTATGGTCTCTGTCCCAACTGCTTGTGACACCCTGCAGGGCCTTCCTGAGGACAGACGCCACCATGTCCCCCACCTCTTATTTGTAGAAAAGCTTTAGCCTCCTAGTCCATCCCCAAGTTCCAAGGGGAAAAATTTAATCAGAGGAGTTTAAAAAAAATACAGAAATAAAAGAAAACAGTCAAGGGAGACAAAATAATAATAGTTCAGCCATGAAACAAAGTCAAGGACCTTTAGTTCCTCCTCAAGGGCTACAGATAATACCCTGAGCCACATCCTTGAGTTGTTTTGCAAATACTAAAACCCCCACCAGGTGGAAGAAGTTAACGGCATGCTGACCACCAGCACGTAGACCCGGATGGGTTGGAACCAGAAGGTTGATGATTGAGATTCCTGAAACGTCACCCTGTTACCTCACCACCAACCAGTCAGAAAGACGTACGTGAGCTGGTCACACACCCTGAGACCCTCTCCCTCACCCCGCCTTTAAAAACCCTTCCCTGAAAGCCACTGGGGAGTCTGGGTCTTTTGAGCATGAGCTGCCCGTTCTTGCTTGGCCCTAAGATAAACGCTGTACTTTTCTTCACCATAACCCAGTATCACTAGATTGGCTTTAACGTTCATCGGGTGAATAAACCCAAGTTTGGTTTGGTAACACTCAGCTCTGCCCTTGTAGCACAAAAGCAGCTACAGACGATACATGAACAATTGGGTGTAGCTGTGCTCCATTTGGGCAAAGGCTGTAGTTTGCAGAACCCTGGCTACAAGTACCAAGAACCAACCATCCCTGAGCTCTGCTATTGACACAAGCTCTAGGAGGCTGAAGTCTAATCAACAAGCTGTGTGTGCGTTGGAGGTGGTGGTGGTGGTGCTGAGTGGGCACCTATAAGTAAGCAATAGGGAAAGGAAACATTAGGAAAAAACTGTCTCACAAGTCTTGAACTGGCACACTCCTTACTCCTAGAGGAGAAGAGGAAGCCAAGGACGACGAAGGGAGAGGGATCCCACTGAGTGATACATGCACCTGGAACTGTCAGGTGTTATTTTACTCAAGTCTGACAACACTAAGAAGAAGGTTGCATGGTCCCTACTTTGCACACGAAGAAGCTAAGGCTCAGATGGGTGAGTGCCCAGAGCACAGGGCGAGGAAGAGGTGGTGCTGGTATTTGCACCCAGCTCTGTCTGACTCTGAGCCTGCACTGTGTTTTCCCCAAAGCCAAGGCTTCAGTGATAAGGGTAGTCAGGCATGGAGTCTTCTCCCTTCTAACACCAGCATCCTCCCTTACAAAGCTTGGTGAGTGCCGGCCAACGGAGGAGACTCAGGCAAGAAAGAACCACAATGGCCAGAGACTTCTCATATGATGCTGAACCCTCACCAGGGTGGCTGCCCACTCGTGGGGCCTTTTTGTTAGTTATCTATTTTATATATAGTAGTTTGTATCTGTTAATCCCAAACTCCTAATTTATCCCTTCCCCCACCTTTCCCCTATAGTAACCATAGATTTGTTTTCTGTCTGTGAGTCTGTTTCTGTCTTGTAAATAAGTTCATTTCTTTAATTTTTTTTTGACTCCACATGTAAGTGGTATCAGATGATATTTGTCTTTCTCTGTCTGACTTACTTCACTTAATATGATAATCTCTAGGTCCATCCGTGTATCCAGCAAGTAAATTTTAAAGAGGGGTTTAAACCCAGGGCTCTTAACGCCAATTCCAGCCCCCTTTTTATTTCACCCTCTCCTTCTATCCCTCCACCTCTGCCAACGTGATTCCCCTCCTATTCTCACCTATCAACCGTTGAAATTAAATGCCAGCTTCCAAGAGGCCACAATCTGAGTAGTGGAAGCAGCCCAGACACCACAGCATTGAGACAGCTGAGCAATCTAAGCAGAGACCCCTCCTGGCATTAAGTAGGAAGGGTTTCTACTAGAAGTGCTGCTCACCTATGAAAAATCTGAGATTTGGGAGAATCAGACTGAATCCTAAAATGAATAATAAAAGAGATGAATCTAGCAAAAGATGGGTGACAATAGGGATCGTACAATGGTCCAGGGTCCTAGCTCTGGATGTGGACAGCCTGAATGTGAATGCCAGCTGTACCCCTCCTGGCTGTCTAAACTCCACTGCGAAGCCTCAGTTTCCCCAACTGTAAGATGCTAAAACTTTGGTTGTTTTGAGGATTTAAGAGATCCTTCTCAGCACTCAACCCAGTGCCTGGCACATGGTAATACTCAGTGAATAGAAGTTGTTACTTCTGTTTGATTTGCCAATGTAGTGATCCCGGGCAGAGCTGTGATGCTCTTACAAGTCAGAGCCTTGGGCTGGCCCCTCTGCTAAGACCCCCAGCACCACACACCACAAAGGGTCAGCCTCAGACTCTGTACAACTTTCCATCCCTAGAGATGCTGATTATAAATCAGCATATTTACTTACTTAGGTAAGTAACCCTGCTAAGACTCTCATTTGCACATCCCTGGAAAGAAAGAAAACTACTTTCCTTTACAGAAAGAAAATTAAGGGTGATTAAGGTGCTTCTTAAATCCCAACTGGTTTCTCCCTGTTACAAAATGACTCTTCCCTTCCCCTTGATTGGTATTATGTTAACTCATTTGTATGTTAACACAAATAGATTTAAAAAAAAATAAATGTATTTATTTTTATTTTTGGCTGCATTGGGTCTTCGTTGCTTCATTGCTGCATGTGGGCTTTCTCTAGTTGCAGCAAGCAGGGGCTACTCTTCGTTGTGGTGCACAGGCTTCTCACCAGTGTGTGGTGACTTCTCTTGTTGCAGAGCACGGGCTCTTGGCATGCAGGCTTCCTTAGCTGTGGCACATGGGCTCAGTAGTTGTGGCTCGCAGGCTCTAGAGCGTAGGCTCAGTAGTTTCGGCGCACGGGCTTAGTTGCTCCTCGGCATGTGGGATCTTCCCGGACCAGGGCTCGAACCCGTGTCCCCTGCATTGGCAGGAGGATTCTTAACCACTGCGCCACCAGGGAAGCCCAAGACAGATAGATTTTTACACTGTCAAATTACAGTTCTAAGAAAGCACACCCCTGGAGGGAAGTGATCTCTCAAGGAAGGAACAGAGCTATAGACGGAGTGAGAAAGGCCTGGACTGGATAGAGGTCCTCAACCAAAGCGGCAGCATCCCACCAGGGATGGGCGTAGAAATGTATGGCGGCTCTTATTTTCCCAGACTGTCACCGTGACTGGGGGGCACAGTTGGCATTTAGTGTTGGGAGGGTAGAGGTGCTAAATGTCCTATGATGCGTAGGGCAGTCCCACACAAAGAATGAGTCATGCTTGGAACATTCCTTGATGCTCAAGGGGGTCTTCAAACTAGGTGAGCCCACAGACCAGAATCTGGGACCTGTGGGTGGGCCTGAGGAGGCCAGGGTGGCCTGGGCCAGCTCTGTTCTCACAAGCCTTTGTGAACACCTCCAGGTCAGGACACATGGCAGCCCTTTCCTGCAGGGGATCCTCAGCTAGACTGTGAGATCCACGTCAGCACACGCCATGTTGAATTCATCTTTGTAAACTCCAGGCCCATCGTGGTACCTACCACACAGCAAGTGCTCAAAAAGTTGATTTTAAAAGGTGAGTCGGTTTGCCTTTAGTGGAGTGGGCTGGCTGGGCAACAGCTCTGGCATGAAGACCAGAGGGCACCTGCCCCAAGGACAGCAGATCCTGCAGGGCTGGAAGGAACCCAAAGGCCTAGAGCAGAATATATCAAAAAGCCATCTACTCACTGCCTGCATCAAAATGATATTCCCAGGCCCCATCCACCTCTCTAGGGAGGGGGCTCAGGTATAGGAATTCTGAACAAGCTCTTACCATGTGAGAAACACATCAAAACTGTGTCAGGTAATCTGTGGCTGTGGAGTGGCTTTGTTGGGATAAAGGAAGTTTGGGGCTTGTGAAAGCTCTTGGTCACCATTGCTGAGGAAGTTTCTGGATCAGAAATCTGTTGTCTATGATATCTGGGTTTTCCCATGAAGGCATGGAAATTAAATGAGAAATTCAATTTCTAGGTATATTTTTCTGAACTTTAAAATAACGTTTCTTTCAAACATGGCAATTGGGCCTCAGATTATTATGCAGGAAAGAGGGACCTCCTGTAACCCCTGAGACTTAAGTAAAAAAGTTCCAAAGAGCTACTGACCGACTTCAGTTGAGCACCTCGTGTGAGCCCCCTGTGCTACGTGCCAATGTGGATTTAATCCCCATAACAGAGCATCCTTAGGAAGGGGAAGGGAGCAAGGTTATCGTCATCCCCATTTTACAGATAGTGAAACCAAGGCTTAGAAACATTAAGTAATTTGGCCACGTTTACACACCAGTAGGTGACTGAAGTAGGATTCAAACTTAGGCAGTGAGACCTGCCAAACCTCAACCCTGGACCACTTCCAGCACCTTCCATACAGCCCAAACGGCCCCTTACAAGCACACTCTGCTCTGCGCTCATCCCAAGAGAAGATCAGGGTCTTGCTTTTGCATGCACTGAATCTTTTACACCTGTCCAACTTTGCCAATTAGTGAGGCTTCCCCATGTCTCTTTGTCTGTGAGTGGAGGTGGGGCACTGGAATTGGAATGAAGTATTTAGAAAGAATCTGTCAGTGTTCCTCCCAAAAGGAAATATTTACACCCTGGATGGTTGGTTGGCTCCCAGTCTGTGACTTTAGAATCTGTACGGCCCTACTGCTTAAAAATAATTAGCTTTTTAAATTTAACTGACAGCTCAAGTCACCCAAAACGAGGTTATTTTAGATCATTTTCTCTACCAAGACAAAAAAAAGACTAATTCAGCAATTAAAAAGTTAGAGTTCTATGCTGCCTAAGACACTTGGCTCATCAGAGACATGGACTGATTACATCAAGCACTATAAAGCTCAAATATTTCCAATAATTATCAAGAAGTACTGGGCATATCAATTATAAACAACTAAAAGGGCTTGCATAACAGAAATCTCTTGCATTCCTATACACTAATGATGAAAAGTCTGAAAGAGAAATTAAGGAAACATTCCCATTTACCATTGCAACAAAAAGAATAAAATACCTAGGAATAAACCTACCGAAGGAGACAAAAGACCTGTATGCAGAAGACTATAAGACACTGATGAAAGAAATTAAAGATGATACAAACAGATGGAGAGATATACCATGTTCTTGGACTGGAAGAATCAACATTGTGAAAATGATTATACTACCCAAAGCAGTCTACAGATTCAATGCAATCCCTATCAAACTACCACTGGCATTTTTCACAGAACTAGAACAAAAAATTTCACAATTTGTATGGAAACACAAGAGACCCCGAATAGCCAAAGCAACCTTGAGAAAGAAAAATGGAGCTGGAGGAATCAAGCTTCCTGACTTCAGACTATACTACAAACCTACAGTAATCAAGACAGTATGGTACTGGCACAAAAACCAAAGTATAGATCGATGGAACAGGATAGAAAGCCCAGAGATAAACCCACACACATATGGTCACCTTATCTTTGATAAAGGAGGCAAGAATATACAATGGAGAAAAGACAGCCTCTTCAATAAGTGATGCTGGGAAAACTGGACAGCTACATGTAAAAGAATGAAATTAGAACACTCCCTAACACTGTACACAGAAATAAACTCAAAATGGATTCAAGACCCAAATGTAAGGCCAGACACCATCAAACTCTTAGAGGAAAACATAGGCAGAACACTCTATGACGTAAATCACAGCGAGATCCTTTTTGACCCACCTCCTAGAGAAATGGAAATAAAAACAAAATAAACAAATGGGACCTAATGAAACTTAAAAGCTTTTGTACAGCAAAGGAAACCATAAAGACAAAAAGACAACCCTCAGAATGGGAGAAAATATTTGCAAACAAAGCAACTGACAAAGGATTAATCTCCAAAATATACAGGCAGCTCATGTAGCTCAATATCAAAAAAACAAACAACCCAATCCAAAAATGGGCAGAAGACCTAAATAGACATTTCTCCAAAGAAGATATACAGATTGCCAACAAACACATGAAAGGATGTTCAACATCACTAATCATTAGAGAAATGCAAATCAAGACTACAATGAGGTATCACCTCAACATTGGTCAGAATGGCCATCATCAAAACAATCTGCAAACAATAAATGCTGGGGAAGGTGTGGAGAAAAGGGAACCCTCTTGCACTGCTGGTGGGAATGTAAATTGATACAGCCACTATGGAGAACAGTATGGAGCTTCCTTATAAAACTAAAAATAGAATTACCATATGACCCAGCAATCCCACTACTGGGCATATACCCTGAGAAAACCATAATTCAAAAAGAGTCATGTACCACAATGTTCACTGCAGCTCTATTTACAATAGCCAGGACACGGAAGCAACCTTAGTGTCCATCAACAGATGAATGGATAAAGAAGATGTGGCACATATATACAATGGAATATTACTCAGCCATAAAAAGAAACGAAATTGAGTTATTTGTAATGAGGTGGATAGACCTAGAGACTGTCATACGAAGTGAAGCAAGTCAGAAAGAGAAAAACAAATACCGTATGCTAATACATACATATGGAATCTAAAAAAAAAAAGGTTCTGAAGACCCTAGGGGCAGGACAGGAATAAAGACCCAGATGTAGAGAATGGACTTGAGGACGCGGGAATGGGAAAGGGTAAACTGGGATGAAGTGAGAGAGTGGCATGGACATATATACACTACCAAATGTAAAATAGGTAGCCAGTGGGAAGCAGCCACATAGCACAGTGAGATCAGCTCGTTGCTTTTTGTCCACCTAGAGGGATGGGATAGGGAGGGTGGGAGGGAGGGAGATGCAAGCGGGTGGAGATATGGGGATATATGTTTATGCATAGCTGACTCAATTTGTTATAAGGCGGAAACTAACACACCATTGTAAAGCAATTATACTCCAATAAAGATGTTAAAAAAAAAAAAAGGGCTCACATAATTTTAGGCTTCTTTATTGTGTTCCTCTAACTGCATCTGTCGCTAATTTTGAGCTAAGTCGAGAAAGGAGCTCATTATCTAAAGGCCTGCAGACAACTCCCAGATGATTCAATAGCCAGCCAACCTCCTTTGGGGAACTGGCTTTGCTAGGAATGTTCTTATTATGATTTTTAAAAAGTTATCCAGCTTCACTTGATATGTATCCACACAACTGGACAGCCAGTAGCATGAAGGTGTCAAATGGTGGTTTATATAACTTGTCAAAAATCACCCCAAACCATCAGGCAGCTTCATCACCCTTGTGCCAGGAACCGCGGGGCAGAGGAGGCTTAAAGATGAAGGAGGCACACTCTCCGGACCCTGGGTGGAGAGTTCTTACCTGTGAGCACCCTAATACAAGACAAGGTTCAGCCACAGAGAGGTGCCCATGGCTATGTGCTGGAGATGGGGTGGGGAAGGAGCCCTTACCTGGGTGAAAACACATGCCCTGTGAGTGTGTCTGTGTATGTGTTGATATGTGCATGAACACTCCTGCGCATGTATGTGTGTGTGTGTTGGGGGTGGTTACAGTCACCCATGGGAAAGAAATGACTTCATTGGAACCCCTACTCTGAACACCTCCCCTCCAGCTGAACAACTCCTAATTCCATCAGCAGGTTTTCTGTCCAAGGCTCTGGGGACCCAAAGACTCACAATCCACTCATTCTCCTGACACGCCACCCCTAAACCTGATGTTCCACCCAAATCTGGAATAGCACCCAGGAGTCTCCACCAGCCTTCACCCTACGCCAATTTTAAGAGTTGCAGTGAGAGAAGTATAGACTTTGGGTTGAGATAGGCCTGGGCTGTAGTCTAGACTTTGTCAACACTGACTGTGTGACCTTCAGGGGTCCTTGAGATTCAGTTGCAACCTTGGCACAATGGAGAGAGTTGTCCCTTCCACTTAGGACTGTCATGTATTAAACCCAGCAGGCACTTAAAATCAAGCATCCTCTCCTCTCTCCCTCAAAGCCATTCTGTTATTCCAACCCAGGTTTGGAACTATTGGCCGGGACTTTTCCATTCAAATTAAATAAAAACACACTCCATTCCCTTATTAAATGGAACCATTGCTCAGCTGAAACCATTGCTTGTTCTTTCCTTTTCCTTAACAGTTCCTTTTTGCCTCTGCTACAGGAAAGGCAGGCATGAAAAGGCTTTGCTCAACCTCGGCTGGCAGTTGGACCAAAATCAGAATCCTAGGCCTAGAGGTGTTTTGGTGATCAGACATCAGCACCAGCCCTTGATCTGGTGAATGGACCTGCCCTCTCTTCAGCCCTACACACACACACACAATGTGCTCACAAAGCCTGCCAACCCTAAAGTCTATCTGGACAACAAATTTTGTATCTCCGAGAATGTCATATTCTGTTTCTAGTCAGTGTATAAGGTGAAATTCATCAAAATTATCCTTGAGAATCCTTAAAACGTCCATAAAGCAACCAGCAGCCGTGTCTCATGTGGAGTCCAATGAAGTCACCTCTTCTTCCTACTATGAGCTAGGTCATCACTTTTTTGTTTGACTACCAGATAAAGAAGCTGGCTTGTGGTTAGGGGCCAAGAAGCATGAAAAACATACCTGCATCTTTAAACGCTAAAATCATAAACGGAGACCAGCAGAGATTTCAGCAAATGTATCAATCTCCCATCTCATACCCAGGGCCCAAGCTCATGAAGAATCATTCACACTATTCAAAGAGGTCATTATTGTTCCTTCTCTCAAACTCATCTTTCTTTCAGTTTTTTATTTGTTTGCCTAACTGAACTCACTTATGTTAAATGTTTGCATGATCAACTTCTAAATCAAGGTTTATTTTGTATTGACTCTTTCCATAAAAAGTTAATGATTGATCGACGGATTGATTTTTATAAGAGAACAGGATAACCAAGCAAAACTGGTTATCTCAGTCCTGAGACCTTTACTTGAAGACACTGAAAATTGCATGAACACACTCTAAATGATGCTCTGGCCAGGACAGAGGATATGCAGTCCTGATAAAAAAGAGAGAAGGGAGTAGGACAGATGAAAAATTGTGAGATAAGTGACTTTTGCACGTGCACCAATAAACACTTCATACTTTTTCATCCCAGAACTTTGTGGCAGATGGAGCACGTCTAACCTCAGGTTTTGTCCTCTCCCCACAGCAGCAGGGCAGGTCCCAAGATTCCTTGAGTTACATTTGGCATAAGCACCTACCTGTGTCATGCTCTTTGCTGCAAGGTGTTGGGGAAACCAAGATAAATAGGTCACTCTCCCAGTCCTCAAGGCACTCACTATCTAATCGAGGAAATCAGGTGAGGAAACAATAAATACACTAAATGCTATGGATATAACAAGACACACTTGGATGGAATATAAAGGATGGAATCTTTGGAGAGGAGGGCCATAGGGCCTTATAGGGGAGGTGGTACAACAGAGTATGTGCTCCCCAGGCCAATGGAGAAGTAAGGTGGGCATCCCAGGGAGAGAACTGAGCCTACACAAATAACTAAGTTTAACCATGGCGAGTTTTTCTATCTTAAAAAATTCTTTACATAAGTAAGCACCACTTCCTCTGTATGCTAGTTAGTGGCTGTGAACAAGCAGAAAGCAAACTCCTATGAAATCAATAACTAAAGCATTATAAAACGAATCATATTTCTTCTACCTCACTTGATAATTTGGGATAAAAGAGTCTATTCACACAAAAAGCTCTACATTCCATCACCACATCATCACCTTTTAGAAAGACTCTTTCAAGATCCTCTTTCTTTTTTTTTTGTCTGTGCCGAGCATGATCTTAGTTCCCTGACTAGGGATCGAACCTGTGCCCCCTGCAGTGTGAGCATGGAGTCTTAAACACTGGACCGTCAGGGAAGTCCCAAGATCCATTTTTCTAATTATGATAAATTGAGCTTATTTTAGCTCTGTTTCTCAAAACTTATTTTATTCCCCTTCCATTATTTGATTCACATACTGGCATTATTCTTTCCATAGGATCAGACAACATGAACCCATGAACTCAATGTCACAAGAATCACCATCTCTTAAGAAAACCCAAAGTGCAATTTCCCTGTATGAGCTCATCTTCTTTATGAAATGAACTCCCATTTCGTGAAATAATGGTGAAAGTCAAAAGAAAAATCTCTGGTTAATGGCACAGCTGCACCAGTAGATAGAGTTATTGTACGTCCATCATTTTTACATTATAGAGCAGACTTGAAATGAGACAGATATTGTGCAGGGGAGCATGCTATAACTCACAAATCATGAACGGATCACTTGTTTGGGTTGTCAATAAATCACTGACTGATATTTGATGAGCAGAACTGGGCTGTACAATATTGCTCTGATTCAAAGAGCTTCATGCACGGATTAATCCTGAGGAAATACACATAGCCACTCCATACCTGTCCTATTCACTCAAAGTATAGGGATAGAAGGCATTTCGGTCATGTCACATATGGAAAACTGGAATGAGGGTGAAGAAGCTCCTTATTACTTAGGAGACAGGCTGATAGGCTGCCATGACCAAACAAATCAACAAACAAACATAGATTTTCCAAAAAGAAGAACACAAATTCTAGTTCACCATGTTCTAGATAAGTAATCCAATTCAAATGCCCTGAAATCTCTGAACTTATGGCTTTTTCATCTGTAAAATGCCATTGACACTAATGACCTCATAAGACTGAAGTGAGGATTAATAGAGATGACAAGTATGAAGTACTCGGCACATGGTTAGGTAGGTACTTCACAAAGGTTGGTTCTACTTCTCTTGCCCTGTATCAATTACTTATCCAGTTATTTCCTACAATGTTTGGTCTTCCTAAGTGAACAGTATACGAGCTTTGAAGACAGAGACCTTTTTCTTTTTGTTTTTAAAGTGAATGTTTACACACCATGGTACATTGCATAATGCTGAAACCACAGTGGTGGTGGTTTTCCTAGGTCAGCAAGGCTCCAGCCCCAGGGGATGAATCTTCACAACCCTGTCTCCCTTTGCCAGCAACTGGTCTGTGATAGACATGTGGATAAGGTTGTAGCCAAAAGAGATGAAGGCAAAATCTGCTGGGGAGAAGATGGATCCTCACTGAGTAAATCATCATATAGTCCAGCAACTCATAATTCTTAAAAGCACTATAGACAATTCTGATATCCAGCCAGGATTGAGAATAACTTTTCTTTTTTCTTAAATTTAAACTTATTTATTTATTTATAATTCTTGAGAACTTTATTTTCCTAATCTAAAGCATTTTTAATGAAAATGTATTTTGAATGTTGTTTTTTTTTAAATGGAAGTATAGTTGATTTACAATGTTTTGCATGTAGAGCAAAGTGATTCAGTCATATGTGTATCTATCTATGTGTATATATATATATATATATATGTATTCTTTTCCATTATAGGATAAGATATTGAATATAGTTCCCTGTGATATACAGTAGAACACTGTTGTTTATCTATTTTATAAACAGTAGTGTGTATCTGTTAACCCCAAATTCCAAATTTATGCCCCTCTCCTTTTCCCTTTAGTAACTATAAGTTTGTTTTTTATATCTGTGAGTCTCTTTTTTGTAAATAAGTTCATTTGTATCATTATTTTAGATTCCACATATAAGTGATATCATATGATATTTGTCTTTCTCTGACTTACTTAATAGGTCCATCCATGTTGCTGCAAATGGCAGTATTTCATTCTTTTTATGACTGAGTAATAGAGAATAACTTTTCTGAACCAATGACTCTCGAGCTTCTTTGATCACAGCCCACTTTGGCCATTCTATGCCCCGCCTACACCTTTCCCTTTTGGCAGTTCCCACTATCTACATGCATGCTGCATTACAGGAGTTTTGTTACTGAATAGCAGCTAGACTTTTTAGTAGAACTAATTAGAGTCCTTGACTACTTAGAGTCTACGGTAACATGCTAATTTGAGCTCAGAAAGACCCTTGAAAACTCACTCAGTAGGTTATTCTAGTAACCCTCAGTCATATGTAAAAACTGACACTTTATGAGATTGTTCATCAAGAACTTGTATTTTGATCTTAGTTCCTAATCAATCAGGAGGAGTGTATTTTGAGAATTGCTGTCCTAGAACACAATCATGTGTTGAATCAATTATGCCCACTTAATAAAAGATGTGAAAAACTCTATGATCTCAACTTCAATCATCCCCAAGAGCAAGTCCTACCAGATGCATCTTACCACTCTCCACTCGCCACCCTGCTCACACTCTCAGGTAACCTTTCTCACAGATATTCATATCTTCTCTAGCTTTCTCCCCATTTCCCCTTTTCTTCCAATTCTTACCCAATTAATTCAGAGAAATTTCTTTCCCTAACTTCTTTTTGCAAGGCAAAAAAATATCCAAATAATGTGAACACAAGTAATTATTACCATGTCAAAAGTGTGTTTTCCAGTGCAATTATATATACTAGTATACCAGTGTCATTACTTTCTAAACACTTGAGAGATCCAAGAATCCCTTTGAGAATCTTCATGAGAGATTTTATCTGCTTCCTTTAGTGCCTTGAATTAAACATACTTTTCCTCAATCACCAACATTCATGATAACAAACTGTTTTTTTTTTAATTCAAGTTTAGAGTTCTATTTTATTTCACTGCTAGATTTGTAAGGCTTCTTTCTTTCCCAAGTTCTTTGGAAATATGTACTAATTTTCCTACATTATGTATTAAAACTAATGACTGTGGACTAGCCTGGGAAGGTAACTATTTTTACACTTAAATACTAAGTCACATATCATCTTGGAGCACAACCCCTCTATAGGTTGGCAACTCCTACAGTAATATCAAAACCTTCTTTCCTTAATTAAAAAATACATCACTAACAGCAATAAAAGAAACATAAAACATTATGCCCAAGAGATCTGACTTTATATATTTTAAAGAAATTATATAGCAGATGTAGCCATTAAATCTCTTTTGACTCTTTAAAAATTTTTTTGAAATATGGTTGATTTACAATGTGTTAATTTCTGCTGTACAGCAAAGTGATTCGGTTATACGTATATACATATATTATTCTTTTTCATATTCTTTTCCATTATGGTTTATCACAGGATATTGAATATAGTTCCTTGTGCTATACAGTTAAATCTCTTTATAGGTGATAGCTATGTAAATACTTCTAGACTTGTATTATGGCTCAAATATGTACCTATACCTGCTTCTGAATGACCTAACAGTTCCATTTAGTAGGAGTGAAAACCAACCAGAGGTTGGCAAAAACTGAAAGCCATGTAAATATCAAAGCAATTTGAAGAGATCTAACAAAAGACTCCGTCTGAAGGGAGTATTTGAGCCCCAAAGATGGAAAGAGCCAAATATGCCACTAGGGCCTCAGAGGGAATCTGGTTAACATGCCCTGTCAAAGCAGAACTGCCTCCACTGTTTCAGCCCTTCAAACTCCAGTCAAGACTTCAGAAAGAGAAAGTGACAATATCAGAGGTTATGGTGACAGAGGCAGGGATAAGCAGACATCAGTATCAGCAACACAGAGCTGAGAACCAGAAGGAACATCCTATTACTAGACCCTCACATAGGACACAGGGTTAAAGGTTGATTTCCAAAATCTGCTCCCTCTCCTATTCCCACCCCTACCCTGAGAGTCCAGCAGGAAGTAGAAAGGATAAAGGAGTGAAGGAAGGGAGAAAGAACTCCAGAAACTACAGTGATGGGGCTAAGAAGAACAACCAGCATTGTTTTCATTAAGATAAGTGCATGTCACTTACATCCCCACCTATTCTTCTTAGGGCTCGTGGCCTTGGAAACTCTTGCGACACAAGCACTAAAAACTGTGCTTCGAAGGTTTTAAAGAATGTACGAAGTAGAGCAAAAATATTGGGCTGGCCATAAAGTTCGCTCGGTTACTGAATACCTTGTTCAATAAAGCTCTTGGTGAAAATGAAAAATGTGTCTTTTATTTTTACTTAAAACCAAACGAACCTTTTGGCCAACCCAATACTTCTTTTCCCTTGTTAAGACCATAATACAAAAGACATACATTTTTATACAGCACTCAAAACTCCCATACCTCCCCCTACACACACACACACACACACACACACACACACACACACACACACACAAACACACAAATAATTCTTTTAAGAAACAGGTTGGGAGATTATCATACTAAGTGAAGTATGTCAGACAGAGAAGGACAAATATTATATGATACCACTTATATGCAGAATCTAAAAAAAATGATACAAATTAACTTATATACAAAACAGAAACAGACTTAGAGAATGCATTTATGGTTAGCGGGGGAAGGGACAGATTGGGAGTTTGGGATTGACATGTACGCACTGCTATATTTAAAACAGATAACCAACAAGGACCTACTGTATAGCACAGGGAGCTCTGCTCAATATTCTGTAATAACCTAAATGGGAAAAAGAATTTGAAAAAGAATAGATACATGCATATGTAAAACTGAAATCACTTTGCTATATACCTGAAACTAACACAATTAATCAATTATGCTCTAATATAAACTAAAAATTAAAAAAAAGAAATAGGCTAGTATCTCCATTTTATAGATCATTTTTGAGCTTCTCTTGGATTTCTAACAGTGACAGGGAGTGCCAGTGCCATAAAGCAGCCAATTCTAGGGTCAGTGCAGCCTGCTGGTGAGAAAGTTCTTTGGGATCTTCAGCCACTGTTACTGCTCTGTAGTTTCCCCTGTCCTTTCACTCTAGAACTACAGAGATAACACGCTTGCTCATTCTCTACCACTATGGCCCTTCATATCACTGAAAGCTGCCTCTGTGACTCTAAGTGTAACCAGAAAATGAAGGTTCAGCTGGGGTCAGGACTTGTCCAAGTTCCCAGAGTTACTTACTGGTGGATCCATGACTGGACCTCACGTATTCTGGCTCAGGCCCAGGGCTGTTCCCAGAACCTCCACAAGAACCCTGTGAATCCTGCGGCTCATGTCAGAGCCACATCCTCTCACGTGGGTTCAGGGCAGGGCCCATCACACCATCTCTAGTTAAACGTGTAGCCATCATGAAAGGGATTCTGGTGTATGGGCTACAAGTGTGTCTGTGTGTGTAGACCCAGGCATGCTAGATATTTTGGGGCATGTCTGTCCTGCTCAAAATGGGTCCCCTTCTCTAGAAGCTAACCCATACCTAGGAGCGCGACCTCCAGGAGCTACTTAGGGACAATATGACCCTGGCCCCTGGCCACACATGGTTTGAAGGGAGTCTCTGTGATGCGGCTGGACCTGTGACAGGTCAACTTAGAAACTGTGGGGCAGCCAAATTTGATTGCCCACATGCACCAGAAAAGCAGAGGAAGTGAGGTGGAGAAAGAAATATTGAGCAGGGGAAAGGAGAGAGAGGACGAAGGGAAGGGGAAAAGATGGATGGATGAAGAAGATGGACCGACAGATGAAAGGCAGAGAAAGGATTCCAGTGACCTTCTGCTTCCCAGACACATTTCTGTTTCGGATTCTGTAAGACACCCCTGCATCCCTTATAACAACCCACCCCTTTTTCCTTGAGCTAGCTCGATCTGGTCTCTATTTCTTAGAACCCCAGGCTTCTAACTAATACATTTCTCATGTAACATGCTGAGTCTGGTATTATTTTTACCCTTCAAATCTATTAGCAGCCTGGGCAGAGGATGAATAAGAGAAGGACACCCAGGTCTAGAAGGCAAAACATTAGCTTATGAAAAACAATTTTTTCTTTAAAAAAAATGAAATGCCTTTGGTCCCAAAGTGCCTATTCTAAGCAATGGAATCTGAGGCATTTTACTTTTTTACACAAGAAGATGAGTTTACCAAGGTGCCTAAGAGAATGGGCTCCCTACTAAACGGAGTCATGTCAGGGAGGCGATGAAGATGGTAGATGTCTTGGGCAAGTGCCAACAGTACTCTACTAATTAGTGAACACAGAGGAAGCATCACAATCAATTTGGTCGGGCCATACAACACCCTACTTTTACCCCAGAGTATCTTCTCTGTTAGATTGTGAAGTCCTTGATGGCTGGGACCATGCCTTTTCCACCATCATATCCCCATCACTTAGCACAGTAACTGGCTCAGAGTTGGTACTTAACATTTGCTGTTGTATGAACGGATTAATGTACAGCGACCTCAGAGATTCCTGAATGAGGTGGATCCCAGCAGCTCAGTCACAAAGGCTCTGTTGTGGGGGAGGGGACTCATTCATGTTTCCAGATTGTATAAATGTTTGTTCATTCAGCCATTCGAGGAATATTATTTGGCACCTGCTCTACAGACCAAGATATCATGCGGCCCCTGCTTTGGGCTGTGCCTGGCCTCACCTAGCAGCTCACAAGGTAGCCACCTCCACTGCCAGTGATAGGAGCTGGAAGTGGTATCGTGTCTGGTACAGTGACGGGGCAGCACTTTAAAAGGATCTGAAATTGAGGAGGCTGAAATAGACTAACTTACTAGACTGAAATCAGGATGCTGTGTTCAGCTATCCTGAAATCAGGATAGCTAAGAGTTCCCGGGGTAGTTGGGAGCTCAGTTGGGACAAGCTTGGGGCAGCAAACTGAAGTACAGGAGTCCAGCATGCTGCACTAATTGAAATGTCCACGCGGCATCCACAGCAGCCCCCAGACAGAATGTGTCAGTAATGAAAACCAGGTCTACGAGCCACTGGTATACGTTGTGCAAACTGCTGTTCAAAGGAAAGAGTCTGGATCTGCCTTCTCTAGTCACTCCATGGATTCCCCCAAAGATGACGACTGAAAAAGACATGAGGTTTCCTCTGTCTTGGGCATAAGATCTGCTCACAAGCCACAATTCAAACAACAAAGGAGCAGCTAGCATCACCAGCATCTTTGGTGAGTCCCTCCCATTGACTGTCTGGGGCTGGTGGTATCTCAAATAAGAAACATTGGAGTAAGACAGTATCTGCTTTTAGGTTCCCAGGAAATGCTGAAATGGTCTGGCATTTAATGATTTCATCTCCTTGCCCCCCAAGGGCCTTGAGCTAACAGCGGGCAGAAGAGGGATTGCTACTGAGCCCTAAACCATCGCAATCAACCAACACATTAGACTGAGGCGACAGCATCCCACCTCTAGAGCACCCCAGACAGACACACAGGGAGAGATTTCCCCCCTAAGTCCTCCTCTGAAAAAGTCTTTAGATTAAAATGTCCAACAAGACCGAGAATTCAGGTTACCAGAGAAACTTCGACCACACAGGTTTACCCTCAGGTGGTGTAAAACAACTCTTAAAAGGTATACTCCCAAGAGGTATAAATTTGACCAACTTAATTTTTAAAAATTACACAAGTAATATGTGAACATAATTTTGATATTTTAAAAACCCTAATGATACAGAAAAGATCAAGTCCTTTTTTCCCACCCCCTCTAAAATTCTTACCCCCTTCTTTATGTATTTACATAAGGTACGTTTATAATTTTTTTCGTGTCCGTACATATACATCTACTTTACTATTTAAGCTGCTGCATAGTATTCCCTACTGTGAACATATCTTTATCCATTTTCTTTTTTTCCTATTAAATTGTTCCCAATTTTTTATTATTGCCAACAATGCTAAAAAAAAAACCCCAAAACAAAAACCCAACACCCTTCCTAATCCATGCTTCTCTGGGCACATGCTCTCACTTCAATTTTAATGTTTTTTTGAAAGCTTATTTTTGGGTGGTTGGTGGTCTCACAATACCAAACAAATAAGGACAGTTTATTCCAACTCGAAGTGGTTGATCTCCATATACATAGTGCTATGGAGGAAGAAAAAGGGTACACACATAAACTCCAGGTTAATATATATAATACACACACACACCTAATTCAGTCTTCATTTAAGTGTGTGTGTGTGTGTGTGTGTGTGTGTGTGTGTCCCAACCACTGTGAGGTTGGCAGAGTTCCATGATGGGTGCAGAAGGAGTTGCCCCTGGAATGTGGGTTATCATTGCATCCTGTTCATCTGAGGGGCCAGATCTGTGTCTGGGATAAGGTAGAAGACATGCATAAAGATACAAGATCAGTTCGACCAGACCAAAATCTCATTTCCTAACCTGAGAACCTAGAAAAGAGTCCTCGATCTTCCCAAGTCTCCCTCCCCCATAAACAGCGGATGAGACATTATGGAAACTTGGCAAGTGCTTCTGGAATCAGTTTGGGTCTTTCAACTTCCTTGCTTTTTTCTCATTTCTCATCTGGATTATACAAATGTAAAATCCTTTTTGAGATTTCCTTTAAGGGGAAATTTTAAATGCATGATGTCTTGAAAAAATTTAGCTATAACTCAGAATTAAACTAAGTTGGATTTAATATTACAATCCAATGTTGATTTACCACCACTTATATCACTCTTAAATAATTTCTTCTGTAAAATGCTCTGCAGGAGTTTTCACCTTTGGAAGAAGCAGTCAAATACTTCAGCATTACTAATGCATCTATTCACCTCTCACTGTTAAAAGAAAATTAATTTTTAAAAATTTGGGACTCTGCAAAGGATTTTCTAATGGACAGATGTCTTCCTAAGTAATTCTTAGTTTCTCTCTTTGATTTGTCACAAAAATGAACTTGTAGCCTAAATGGTCACTTCCATGGCAACTGGATGTTCCAAGGGCATTACTGAATTTGGACTTCTCTGAAGAGCTGGGAAGGGGAAAATTCGTGCCACAGAGAACATAAAAGCTCATATTCAAATACAAAACAGGACAAAAATACAGTCTACTATAAAAGCACGATACGTCTATTGAGGTAAAAAAATATAAGTTTGAATGATGCTACAGACCTGTCAATGCAGGTGTTCATTGGTACCTAAACCTTATTCTGAAAGTCTGATGATGTAAAGTGTCAAAACCATACATGCCTTAGCATTTTTGAGGTTTCTCTGAAAAGGTCTATAAATTTAGGAGGTGGTGTGTTTGGTCAAAAATTTCCATAGTTTGACCTTTATACTAAATACAGATACAAAAAACACCATAAAATCAATGTGTAGTTAATGAGTTCTTTCAAGGCAAATACCCTTGTAATCACCACCCAGTTCAAAATAAATAGAATCTGCCAGCCACTTCCAGAAGCTTCTGCATGTGTCCCATCCCAATTTCAACCCCTCTCCCTTCACTCAAAAGTAACTACGATTTTAGTTTCCATGTTATTAATCCGCATAGCCCCTGTAAGTTTAAGATGCTGTGGTTCTAAGTCATTTTTCCACCATTAAAAGATTGTGTAGTAAATTACGATTTTTGAAAGGCTTATTTACACCCTTCAGTTTCACTGCTGCCCACATTTAATAAATACATTCACTCCTGTATGTTACCATGTTGCCTTATTCCAGAATAAGGCTGAACACACGCCAAGAAACTGCCTGCACTAGGCGGCGCTATATCCTTTTACGCTCCCAGCTGGGAAGACAGTCCTCAAGGAAGCTCAGGAATCGGTGCGTTTCTATGAATGAAGTCGCAGAGGAACAGGTGAGAAATCCACTCAATGACTTCCTTACCTGGCCACACATCACAAACAAGATTCACTGTCTTAAATTCAATACCCGTGGGTCCCCAGAAGTCCTGGTTCAGCAAGACTGAACCTGTATTTCAACAGCTATTGATATTTTTCCACTAACAACCAAGTCCGTGAAATTAAGGGAGGGGGCCAAGAACATGTGGGACAGACAAAAGGGCCCTGTTTCCAAGCATCAGTGAAATACCAGCTGGTTTACAGCTGTACTACCTTCCTCACTGTACGTCACAAAACAGAATGAAACTTTCCGTGGTCACTACTCTGATGTGAAGGAATTCTGAGCGTCCCTAGGGGCTCTGAGGCAAGCAACTATTTGCTTTCTGGAGGCCATTTTTCAACCCATAGACACTGCACATAAGAGAGGCAAATTTCCACTGCAAATGTACACAAGCCTGTACCATCTACTTTCACCCCATGTTTGTTTTTGCTTTTGTTTTTCCAATTAAAAAATCTGAGTAACAGAGCTATGAACTCTTTAATTATAGAGACTTGAGGGGTTTTTTTAAGACTAAATTGGCTGGCTTTGTGACTCACAGCTATTACATTTCTCTGGTCTGACAGTTCTCAGCGTAACAGGTAGGTTCAGATGTCAAGCATGTGTTACAAACAGTAGGACATCATGCATATGCATGGGGTATTCCTAGTTCAACACTGGCCTCAAATCAAAAGGCCAGTAACTGTGTCCAAGACATAAAAGTGCCAACTGGAATGTTTTCACATCTTAAGTGTCCATTGCAGTCTAAATTTTAACCAGAGATTTATAAGATTAGCTTGATTGATTTAAGGAGTTTTATGGCACATGTCATTTTATTTCTACCATGTTATGCCCCTAAGATTTATTCCTTATAATACAGACTCGCTCATTTGGTAGACATGAATAGATTCAATAGAGATGAACAGATCTGGCTGAATAAAGCTGAGGATGGACTACTTCCTATAGCTTTTTTTTTTTTTTTTTAAGAAAGATATTGGTAGTACCTCCAGGTAAACTGGAAGTTATCCTTCAGCTTCAGATTCAATAAACAGTACAGAAAGGGAATAAAGACACAGACCTACTAGAGAATGGACTTGAGGACATGGGGAGGGGGAAGGGTAAGCTGTGACAAAGCGAGAGAGTGGCATGGACATATATACACTACCAAACGTAAAATAGACAGCTAGTGGGAAGCAGCCGCGTAGCACAGGGAGATCAGCTCGGTGCTTTGTGACCACCTAGAGGGGTGGGATAGGGAGGGTGGGAGGGAGGGAGACGCAAGAGGGAAGAGATATGAGAACATACGTATATGTATAACTGATTCACTTTGTTATAAAGCAGAAACTAACACACCATTGTAAAGCAATTATACTCCAATAAAGATGTTAAAAAAAAAAAAAAGCAGTACAGAATAGTTTTAAGAATATGGGCTTTTAAACCAGACCGTATCAGGATCAGAAAGTCAGTTCGGCAATTTTTTTTACTCCTTAGCGTTGCTTCCAGATCATGACTCCTGTGTCCTCCTAGAAAGTCTTGCTTGTTCCCTCGGTCTCTCCATCCTCATCTCTGTCACCAAGTGATCTTCTGGTCACCTCCTCACATCCACCAATGACTTCATTCCTTGGCTCACAGTATCCATATCAAATCCCACCATCACCCTGGTGACCTCAGTGTTTGTGTGTGTGACTCATCCAACCGTTATTCCTACAGCTCCTTGACAATCTTATCTCAGATAACCTTGATCTCCCCCTCCTCAACCAACCCTCCCCAGGGCTGACACCTGGTCTCATCACCAAGTATGAAATGTTAGATACAAAGGCCTAGATTCCATCCACAGCTGCTCCATCCTCCCCTCTCTCTCCCTGGCTTGTCCTTGCCACATCTGCTCCGGGATCTTTGCGAGCCCTCTCACCTCCGACTTTATTTTCTTCCCACCCATCATAGCTCTCCTGTCTTTCCCTTCACCTCTTTTCAGCTAAGACCATGTGGACAATCATTTCCAACCACTGTCTTCCTGTATTCTCAATCGCTTGTCTCCTCAACCTTTGGCTATACCCATCTGGCAAAATTGCGAATCAGGGTTAAGTGCCCATCCTGATTTCCCAAGATTAAATACCCATGTGGGGTGCCACAGCCTCTGGAAGAAATCATAACACTGCAGGAGATCGCCACTACAAATCTGTGGTCTTCAACCTCAGCTGGGCTCTTGACACTGTCCAGGAATCTTTGTATGTGCTGTTTGTCAACTCTGTAGCTTCAGTAGAAGATATGTCCTCCCCAGCACAAGCCCATGCTTAACATAAGTAGAAACTCCATATGTTTTTTTTTTCTGTTTGTATATAAAAGGCTCATTACCAGTGCCTTGAATTCCATCATTTCATCATGTCTCAGAGATGCCATGTCATCGGTAATCCTTCCACTCATCTGTAGTTTTCACCTCTTTCTCTATTTTCCACTATTTTCTCTATCTTTCACCTGAGAATTTAGACTTCGTCTTTAAAAAAAAAAAAAAAACCATATAAAGCCTATGGCCTCTCTAGCTAAAGTTCACTTCTTTTCTTTTTTCACGACCATATCACTTGGGGAGCCAAAGGCTTCATTCAGTATCTCCACTTGCTCTCAGCTCAACTCCACACCTCACCACTCTATTTAACCAGTATTTCCATTCTGTCTGGGCCACCAGTGACCGCTCAGTTGGTATATTCAATGGACACTTTCCAGAAACCGTGTTATTGCCTGTCAGCAGCATTCAACATCATGCATTACTCCCTCCTCTTGAAAAGTTCTTTCATTCTCACCTACCATGCTCCTTCTGCCTGCCCTGATTCTCCTCCTACCTCTCTGGCCACCTTCATCCCTAAATATGTAAGTCATTAGGTTGACTTTACATGCTACATTCTCTCCCTGGATAGCTTCAATCATTCCCATGGCCGAAGTTACTATTATTCGCAGCTTTTTTTAAGTCCCCACACCAGAGTTCTAGACCTGTATGTCCATTTGCCTACCAGGCATCTCACATGTATGTCCCAAAGGCACCATGATCTCATCGTGTCCAAACTAAACTCATCACCTTCCCCCCAAATATGTCCCTCTCCCTATGTTCCCTACCCTGATGAGTAGCACCATCAACCCATTCACTTAGCTATCTATGCTAGACACCTGGCTATCTCCTTTATTTCTCCATGCCTCTCATATCATAGTCAATCAATTCCAAGATGTATTGATTTACATCACCTTGTAAATCATAACTTATAACTATTGCACCCATGCCTTCTTCAGCATCTCCACAGCTACTCTCCTACTTTGGGCCGTTGCTACTTCATTATGGGATCAGTGGAACCACCTCTGAGTGGTCTTCCTGCTCACCCCCTCTCTCTCCCAACTCAAATTACTTTCTATACTATAGTAGAAAGCTCTCTCAAAAATGCATACGCAATTAGATCACTCCCCGAGAGCCCCCCATTACCCATAGGACAAAATCCAAACCCCTTACCTAGCAAAAGCTTAGTCTACCTTCCCATCATCGTTTCTCACTATTCCTCTCTCATACCAGTTACAGGGAAATGCTTGTGAAGTACTATAGGTTAGTGATTGACAGATGAGTTTTGCTGTCAGATAGACATGTGTTCAAAGTCTAGCCCTGCCACTTACTAGTCTGTGACCATGGATAAGGTACCTATTCTGAGAGCACAACATGCTTCTCTCTTTCAGAACACTCACTGCCAACATGACCTTGTAAATCCTCCTTACTAGTCCGTCTATCCTGCTGGGCTGTCCTTGAATCCCTAGCACACAGTAGGCCATCAATACTTATTCCTTTTTTTTAATTGACATATAGTTGATTGACAAACTTGTGTTAGTTTCAGGTGTACAGCAAAGTGATTCAGATATATATATATATTCTTTTTCAGATTCTTTTCCATTATAGGTTATTACAAAATACTGAGTATAGTTCCCTATGCTATACAGTAGGTCCTTGTTGTCTATTTTATATATATTAGTGTGTATATTTAACTCCCAAATTCCTAATTTATCCCTCCCCCCCACCTTTCTCCTTTGGTAACCATGTTTGTTTTCTATGTCTGTGAGTCTGTTTTGTAAATAAGTTCATTTGTATCATTTTTTTTAGATTCCACATGTAAGTGATATCATATGGTATCTGTCTTTCTCTGATTTAATTCCCTTAGTATGATAATCTCTAGCAGCCATCCATGTTGCTGCAAATGGCATTCATCAGTACTTATTCTGCACATGAATAAATGAGGAGAATGAATCAATTCTTCCAGTGACGGGAAGCTCACTTCTTCCAAATATCAAATCTTTGCATCTGATTGTTACAAAGTTCTTTAAAAGAGGGCATCCAGAGCCTTACAATCCTCCCACAATCATGTTCTGACTCATACAGGGTTTCTAGGCCTTTACTTTGATATTTCTTGATTTTTCTGCCCTTGAAAACTCCATCATTGACACTTGTACATCATGTGTACATTTAGGGACATATGCATTTACACTTCCACGTGCATACAGGTGAAAAAGCACAGCAGTGATGGTACAAGTGTGTACTGTGTGTCTATCTTCATGTGAACTATGTTCACCTATCATGTCCTAACATGGAACTGGGTGCTTTCTCATGTCATCACCGAAGCCTACATCTCACAATGTGAGTGCCAGGGTTTGTCAATCAGCCCAGTCATCGTATTTACACAAACCCAAAGGGCAAAGGTGGGGTCAAAGTCAGCTGCAGGGCCAGGGATTCAGAATGCGGGAGAGATAAGGTTGACACAAGAGCAGATGGGGAACCAGTGAGGAGGAACCTGGGACCAACACAAACCATCTTGTGCTGACCGTGCCTGACTTTGATCAGTTGGGGTTCAAGGCGTGGTGTGTTACATGCTTTGTAGACCTGACATAAGACAGGAAGATGGCTCTTGGTTCTTCCCAGGAGTTCATGGGCCTCTTGGAAAGTCCAGGATGTCCTGGAATAGCTCCCACATCCCTGGGCCACTCAGATTGGCCTCATACCCTACAGTGCAGACAGAGAACAGCCACCCAAGCCTCTGTTTCAGGACCAGCCCTCTGGGTCTTCCAGGTCACGGCCTATAACAAGCCCTCTCTTTATGCTATTTCTCACCCCTACCTCCCTAAAGGAAGGCAGAAATTAGGGAAAATGCTGACTTTGCAGTGTGAGGCATTAAAAAGCAGCAGCTTCAGCAACAAGCCAAGCATTTACTAGCTAAGAGAAGAAAAACGCAACGAGAGGCTGTTATGGATCGCTGGCAACTGGGGTTGAAATCTGGCCATTTTATTCTAGAGATGTGATTTCCACATCTCACTGGCTTTGAATTAAATGCGCCCCCGTTCATCAGGGCAAGCTGAGAGATGGACAATCTTTTAACGCCATGTAGATCTCAGAGCTCTTGACAAATCAAGCCTCGGCAGCCACAGGGTGTTTTTCTTTCACTTCCTGTGGGAAAACTTCTGGGGAAATCTAGGTCATTGATAGCCTACCACTTGAGTTACAGTAACCATCAATTTCTACCTTGGCTTTATCTGATCCGTTCTGGACAATGTTTTCAGCCACTACGGGCAGTCCTGTTAAATTGTGCCAACCTGCAATCGTTTTTAGAAATCACTCAACCATCAAAGATTTGATTTGGTCTGCTTAATCTGCGCTGACCTCACTTCATTTTGCAAGGCTAGGGTCTCTGTATCCCCACCTACCGCGGAAGCCTTGCAGCTGCATCTCACATTGCACTTTCCCAAGCACTTCCGTATCTCTTCTCTCCAGCTACTGAGAGAACAGGTACTGCCATTTCCTTATCAAGGATGAGGAGCCTCAAACACGGCAAGATCTCGTGACAAGACCAAAGATCTTGTGACAAGACCATGACGCTGCCGGATTAGAATCAGGACTCACGCCTAGCAGAGTCACCCCACTTCATGACACTAACATGCCGTATACACCTGCCCTGGGCAAGAATAAAGTCGGTGAGGCCAAGGGAGGACCGCGGTTTCCCTTTAACCTGTCCTAATTTCTGTTAAATATGGACAGCGGGGCCATGGGTGAAATAAACATGGATTTTGTCATAGGTGATATAAATGGTGTGCTGACATGGAGGCTTCCATCTGCGCTGGGGAAGAGTGCAGCTGTTCCTTGTCAGCCCCTCCCCGCTTCCTCTGCCCCTGCCTCTTTCCCAGATTCTGCAGCTGGATCATCAGTGACCCCAGCCTCTGGCTCAGTCCTACCCAATGTCTGAGCCAGCGCAGACCGTGGTGGGAAGGGTGTTTGAAGCTAAGAGGCACCCTGCACCCAGGTTCTTCCCCTTCTTCTGAGCTACCTCTGCGGTCAACGTGATTCCAACGACAACCCTCATCTCCAAATCCAGATCTGACAACTCAGGAGGAATGGCTGGAATTCCATGCTGTCCCTCCTCTACGGTTCTGCCTACCACGCTGCTCCCTTTTCAGATGGGTGTTCCCATCGCCCGCTGTCCTCAACCCTTAGCAGTTCTCTTTTCCTGGACTGGGTAGATCCTGACTCCAAATAGCCAGCTGCTTTCCCCTATTAGCAGTCTCCACGCCTCTGACTAGACATATCATCAATCACGCGTTCTGTTATGTGACCAAGACTGCTACTCCCTTGGCCAGTGGGGCACCAGCTGCACATTCAAATCCAGGCCTTGGGGCTGGGCCAGTGACCCCTAGTTCACAAGTGGCTTCCACTCAGAGCACTCTCAGTTGGCCAACTGCACTGAGATTTATCCAGAATGCCTTACATCTAGTTTCGTCCAGATATACCATGACTTACTTTAGGAAAATGCAATGTAAACAGCGGCAGCAGCAGCCAATTATTCCTATCATACAGGATGTTTCACATATCAAAACTCACTACGGGGGCTCCCTGGTGGCGCAGTGGTTGAGAGTCCGCCTGCCGATGCAGGGGACTCGGGTTCGTGCCCCGGTCCGGGAAGATCCCACATGCCATGGAGCGGCTGGGCCCGTGAGCCATGGCCGCTGAGCCTGCGCGTCCGGAGCCTGTGCTCCACAACGGGAGAGGCCACAACAGTGAGAGGCCCGCGTACCGCAAAAAAAACAAAAAAAACCCTCACTACAGATTTTAAAATGTCATAATTTTCCATCATGCATTGGAAATATGATTTAATTTATAAAAGACAATCCATATTATAAAACATAATATTCTTTTTATACTGTTTTGATCCTATCACCCTTTCACTGCCCCTTACCTACCTCATGCCCTCACTGCTCTCTTTGGGCAGATTTTAGATTCCACGATCAATAATTATAATCACACTCTTCCAAAAGCCCAACTCAGATGAAATCCAACACTTTGTCTATTTGTACCTGCACATATTCAGTTGAAAATGCTGGAGGAAAACACAGAACCTAGAGAATCCTAAAGATGCTACCAGAAAACTACTGGAGCTAATCAATGAATTTGGTAAAGTAGCAGGATACAAAATTAATGCACAGAAATCTCTTGCATTCCTATATACTAATGTTGAAAAATCTGAAGGTGAAATTAAGAAAACACTCCCATTTACCATTGCAACAAAAAGAATACAATATCTAGTAATAAACCTACCTAAGGAGACAAAAGACCTGTATGCAGAAAACTATAAGACACTGATGAAAGAAATTAAAGATGATACAAACAGATGGAGAGATATACCATGTTCTTGGATTGGAAGAATCAACATTGTGAAAATGACTCTACTACCCAAAGCAATCTACAGATTCAATGCAATCCCTATCAAAATACCAATGGCATTTTTCACAGAACTAGAACCAAAAAATTTATGATTTGTATGGAAACACAAAAGACCCCGAATAGCCATAGCAATCTTGAAAACAAAAAATGGAGATGGAGGAATCAGGCTCCCTGACTTCAGACTATACTACAAACCTACAGTAATCAAGACAGTATGGTACTGGCACAAAAACAGAAATATAGATCAATGGAACAGGATAGAAAGCCCAGAGATAAACCCACACACATATGGTTTCCTGATCTTTGATAAAGGTGGCAAGAATATACAGTGGAGAAAAGACAGCCTCTTCAATAAGTGGTGCTGGGAAAACTGGACAGCTACATGTAAAAGAATGAAATTAGAACACTCCCTAACACCATACACAAAAATAAACTCAAAATGGATTAAAGACCTAAATGTAAGGCCAGACATCATCACACTCTTAGAGGAAAACATAGGCAGAACACTCTATGACATAAATCACAGCAAATCCTTTTTGACCCACCTCCTACAGAAATGGAAATAAAACCAAAAATAAACAAATGGGACCTAATGAAACTTCAAAACTTTTGTACAGCAAAGGAAACCAAAAACAAGACCAAAAGACAACCCTCAGAATGGGAGAATATATTTGCAAATGAAGCAACTGACAAAGGATTAATCTCCAAAATTTACAAGCAGCTCATGCAGCTCAATATCAAAAAAACAAACAACCCAATCCAAAAATGGGCAGAAGATCTAAATAGACATTTCTCCAAAGAAGATATACAGATTGCCAACAAACAAAGAATGCTCAACATCATTAATCGCTAGAGGAACGCAAATCAAAACTACAATGAGGGCTTCCCTGGTGGCGCAGTGGTTGAGAGTCCGCCTGCTGATGCGGGGGACGCGGGTTTGTGCCCCGGTCCGGGGGATCCCACATGCCGCGGAGCGGCTGGGCCTGTGGGCCGTGGCCACTGGGCCTGCGCGCCCGGAGCCTGTGCTCCGCAACGGGAGAGGCCACAGCAGTGAGAGGCCCGCGTAACGCAAAAAAAAAAAAAAAAACTACAGTGAGGTATCACTTCACACCAGTCAGAATGGCCATCATCAAAAAAATCTAGAAACAATAAATGCTGAAGAGGGTGTGGAGAAAAGGGAACCCTCTTGCACTGTTGGTGGGAATGTAAATTGATACAGCTACTATGGAGAACAGTATGGAGGTTCCTTAAAAAACTAAAAATAGAACTACCACATGACCCAGCAATCCCAGTCCTGGGCATATACCCTGAGAAAACCATAATTCAAAAAGACTCATGTACCACAATGTTCACTGCAGCTCTATTTACAATAGCCAGGACATGGAAGCAACCTAAGTGTCCATCAACAGATGAATGGATAAAGAAGATGTGGCACATAAATAGAATGGAATATTACTCAGCCATAAAAAGAAACGAAATTGAGTTATTTGTAGTGAGGTGGATGGACCTAGAGTCTGTCATACAGAGTGAAGTAAGTCAGAGAGAGAAAAACAAATACCGTATGCTAGCACATATATATGGAATCTAAAAAACAAACAAACAAAAAATGGTCATGAAGAACCTAGGGGCAAGACAGGAATAAAGACACAGACCTTCTAGAGAATGGACTTGAGGATACGGGGAGGGGGAAGGATAAGCTCTGACAAAGTGAGAGAGTGGCATGGACATATATACACTAACAAATGTAAAATAGACAGCAAGTGGGAAGCAGCTGCGTAGCACAGGGAGATGAGCTCGGTGCTTTGTGACCACCTAGATGGGTGGGATAGGGAGGGTGGGAGGGAGGGAGACGCAAGAGGGAGGAGATATGGGGATATATGTATATGTATAACTGATTCACTTTGTTATAAAGCAGAAACTAACACACCATTATAAAGCAATTATACTGCAATAAAGATGTTTAAAAAAAAAAAAAAAGAAAGAAAACAGAGGACCACATTGTCTGGTTTTGCTTTCAAGTCATGACCTTAAATCGCAGGGAGGCCTTGGAGGTATCTAGAAATCTGTGCTTCTAGACTAATTACTCTTGAACTGTCTAAGAGGATTATATTACACCTTCGGTCTCCTCAAACTTCCACCAATTCTCCTTTCCTCATTGCCAGCGGATGACCTTGCTTCCCATTTCACTGAGAAAACAGAAGCAGTCAGAAAGTCTCCTCCACACCCTCCATCACAGGCTCCAGTCTACTCCTTGGTCCCACAGCCTCTGCCATCACTCTCGTAGGAGGACCGTCCTCCATTTGTGCTCTCGATGACACCCTCACTCTCCAACTCAAGGATGTCCTTCAGGCAGTTTCTCTCTCCTGCCTCATCAACTTTTCCCAGTCTCCAGATCATTCTCAACAGCACTCAAACATGCTCTAACATCTCTAAAAGCAGCCTCCTTGGAGCCCACATTCCTCTTCATCTACCCCTCCCTTTCTCTTTTTCCCTTTTACAGCAAAAATCCTTAAGAGAGTCAACACTCTTGCTGTCTCCAGTTCCCCTCTCCTCTCTCTCCCCAAAATCCCCCCCGTCCAGTGCTTGCCTCCACCTTTCCATAAAAATGTCTCCAGTCCAGGGTACCAGTAACCTCTGCACTGATAAATCCAACGGTCAATCCTCAGACGTCAAGTTTCTTGGCACCTCAGCAACATCTGACAAAGATGATCATTCCCTCTTTCTAGAAATACTTTCTTAAATTCCAGGTCACCACTTCTCTCAGGTCTCTTCCTAATTCACTGGCCGCCCTTTCTTAGTTTCATTTGCTGGTTCCTCATCATCTCCCACAACCTCAGACCTCTTCTCTAGCTACTTTCATCCCCTTGGTGATCTCCTCCAACCTCCTGGCTTGAAATACTGTGCAAATGTTGACGATTCCCATGTTGATGTCACCAGCCCAGACGTCTCCTTTGAACTCCAGACTTGTACATCTACCCACCCACTCAACCTTTCCACTTGGGTGTCAAATAGGCATCTCTAATTTAACATTTCCAAGATTGAACTCCTATTTTCCCTCCAAAACAGGCCTTCCCATTGTTGTCTCCATCACATTAACGTGAAAGTCCATCCTCCTAGTCGCACAAGCCAAAACCCTTGGAGCATCCTTGACTTCTTTCTTTCTCTCACATTCTACTCAATGAGAAAATCCCTTGAGCTGTACCATCAAAATATATCCATCGTTCACTACCTCCACTGCTACCATCTTGGCCCAAGTAGGTTTCATCTGTCTCTTGAATTACTGCAGTATCCTCCCAACTGGTCTCCCTGCCTTCACCCTTGCCTCCCTCATTAACTAGTCTCAGCACAGCAGCTAGAGTCATCCTTTTAAAAAAAAAAATAGGTCAGATGGTACTACAAATCCTCCAAGTGATCCTCATTTCACCTAAAGTAAAAGCCAAAGTCTGTACCCCAGTATCTAGATGCCCTTTGTCCTCTAGACTTGGCCACCACCTGTTAGGTCACATCTCCTAACACTTTCCTTCACCACGCTGGCTTTCCCGTTGCTTCTTTTATTGTTATTATCATCGTTATCACTGTGTAAGTTCCAAGTGTACAGAATTATAATTCAACATCCGCATGTACTACAAAGTGGTCGCCACCACAAGTCTAGTTACCATCTACCACCCACTTCCCCCATTTTGCCCGCACCCCAACTCCCTTCCCCTCTGGTAACTAATCTGATCTCTGTATCTATGAGCTGTTGCTTCTTGAACACACCAAGTATGCTCTCAACTCAGGGCCAATGCCCTTGTTGTGCCTTCTGTGCTTCCCCCAGAGGTCCACCTGGCTCACTCTTCTGTTTTATGTCACAGCTCAAACATCATCTTGTTAGTAAGGCCTTCCCTGACCATCCAATAAAGGTATCCCCCTCCAAGCCCTCATACTGTCACAAAGCAACACAGCATATGCTATTCACTTGCCTATTTGTAAATTGCTCCTCTTTTGACATCTATTCACAGTATATGCTACTCACTTGTCTATTTGTAAATTGTCCCTCCCGCAGAGTGCAGGCTCCATGTTGTATTTACTGTGACATCCTCAACACCCACAAATGTGTCCACCACAAAGGAGATGTTAAAAGAATCTGTGCTGCCTGTTACATAAACTTAAGACTCATGTATCGATCACACTTGATTTTATAGCTTTCAGTCGTTCACAGAAAATGAGATTAATTAATGAAACTTTCCACTTTAGCAGGTCCATTTTGCAACTAAATCAAAGGGACAATGGTTTGTATGTTTCTCCTTGTTTTACAATTGAGTAATATCAAAGATAGAGTCCACACCGTCCTCCCCATGAGGAACATGCACATTTTGTTGGCACAAAAAAGGAAATCCGTGGCCTCTGGAAAAACAATAGAGTCACGCTAACAGGCACTGAGGAAAAAAAGATGTGTAACTTTGGATGAGGCCAGTTTATGGGCCAGGCAGTGGCTTGGAAGCCCAAGACAGGGCTTTCCTATGGCACTGGAGCTGGGAGCCTGGGAGGTGAATCCTGCTGTGTGGGGCAATCCCTCTACCCAGCTACACATCAGGTACCTAACAAGCAACGTTGGAACAAGGCTCTACCACACAGCCAATACCCTAGGCGCTTGGGGAAGTATTTTAGCAAATATACCCTAATTTTTAAATCATGGAGATGTACAGATGTTAGGGGTCACCTGGTCCGCTTCACCTGATCCATAAATTACCTCTTCCTCCTACATACCAAGTATCTGTTCAGTCTCTGCATCTTGGGATAAGTTGCTCATGAAGTAGTTAATTCCAAATTGGACCAGCTCTAAACGCTGAGGAATTTTTCCTTATCTTGTGCTGATAGCTGCCTCCCTGAAACCGATATCCACCGGTTTTGGTTTTGGTGCGACTTTCACGACTGGTTGGTTGTGCATTTGTGCTTCCAGTGCCAAATTAGACGGTCGTAAATGGAGCACAGCTTTTAAATCCTGCCACTTGCCAGGTAAGCAATCAAACTGGAATTGTGGGAAAAAAAAATCCATTGCCCTTTGACACAGTAATTCGAATTCTGACTGCTTTATTCTAAGAAACCCACATTCCTTCACTACAGAGTCTGGAAAGTTATCAACTCATCTTCCCAGACTTTTTTTGAGCGAGGGTGATCATGTGACTCAGTCTCCCTGAAGTGGAACTTCCTGCTCTCTCTGGGAAGGCTCCATGCCTGGTGCATGGCAGACCTCCCTAAGGATAGCAGAGCATCGAAAGCTCCTGTGCCCTCAGTGAGAGGTTACTCTACCCCAAGAGCCTCCTCATTGTCCCAATTTCTTATTAGAAACTAAAAACTTACGAAGCTATTGTTTCTCAGGCTTTCTGTCACTCTTGGCCAAATGTACTCCTAACTAATGATTATGTAACCAATTAAAATTATATTTATGAAAAGTTTATAATAGCATGAGAAAACGTTCATGTAAATGTTAAGTGAAAAAAGTTCAAAGTAAAATTCGTATGGAGTCTAACTACACCTACATAAAGTTAATGCCAAGAAAATCCCCCAAATTTGTTTGGTGTTTAGATTAAGGGCATTTTTTTCCTTGTAGAATGTTAAAATATTTATTGAGTGTCAGGCCCCAGGCCAGGCACTTTTAGATGATTTCATTCTTTTCACTTTTTTGCACATTTCACACTTTGTTTAGAATGAAAAGATGTTATTAAAGATAAGAACTCCTTTGTCCTGGAAAATCTAAAGGAAAAAAGATCAACCAATTACGATCTGGGAAAAAATCTACAGAAGTAAACTTTGCCAGTCCTCTCTCCATTGCCATTATTAGAATTCTGATTTATCAACTAATCAGGAAAATGTGTACTGGAGGTAATGGAAGACTGGCAGGAAATTGACAAATTAACCTCAACTACAAAAAAGTCAAATGATAACTGCTTGATTTCATTAGTACTGCATAAAAAATAATGGTTGTTGAAAAATGAGGAAGAAACAACCAAGTTCTATGATTTCAGCACTAGAATGGTAGGCTGCTATGGGCCATCTAAATATTATTGTGGAGAAAGAAGCTATTGAAATGCAGATCCATTCAAATCCAGACTGAGATTACAGCTTGGAGTTAATTAACTGAATTCATATTGTGTATAAACTGAATTTTAAAATATAATCAAAATATGTAGATGATACTATTTCTGACCCGCTGTGATGCCATCTGACTGTCTTATTTCCTTGATGTCATGCTCCATTTCATGAAAGAAACTGAAGGAGACTGTAATGCATTTTCTCCAATGATGAGGTGACACAGACATAACAATGCCCGGCCAGGTAAAGATTTCTGCTTAACTGAGGGTAAAGCAGGAAAACTCGGCCACAGCCTTAAGGCCCCTGGGGAAACTATCCAAGTGGTTTTGGCAATAGCAATGCCACAACTCAGCCATCTAATTCAGCTGTCAGAGCTGGGCTGGGAGTTGTCTTTTTCTGGAGCTGCCTGGAAAAAGGTGGGGCTTCCAGGGTGGCCAGATAGTTATATTATGTGACAGTCTTTGATTTTCTTTGGACTCTACGGGCCCGGTCTGGGACACAGCCATGGGGCTTCCAAGCTCCAAGGAGCGTGAGTATGGAAACTGCCTTCATTTAGACATCCGTTAATCTCATCTACCTCTTAATTCTCAAGGTGCACATATCCATCAAATGCAGGCAGGAATTCCAAGCCGCTGTCTCCATCTCCTCTTCACACTGTGTCTACCACGGGAGGGAGTAGCGGAGTGAGGGATGGAGGATTCAGCCTGTGCGCCTGGTCCCTCATGCTGATGATAAATTGCTTTTATGCCTTCTGCATCCTTCCCCCGCATCTCACAGACACACCGTGGTTCCTTCAGCACCGCAGCAAGTTGTTGAGCTGATGAGGACTGGATGGGCTGGGTCTAGTTGTAGAGCTTTGTGAAAGGTTGCCGGTCTCTAATCCCTGCTTGGCAAATCACTAGCATCTCAGGACAGAAAGTAAAACCTTCTCCAAGGTAGCCCTCTTTCTGGCTTGGATCCAAATGACTCTGAGGGTTCCCTGAGCTTGCACAACATACACCCCCAGAAAATAAGTGTCAACAAGATGAAATCAGCAGGGGGAGAGCACTGTTCTCCGGGGGGGTATCCAGTCTGGGCAGCAGCATTTTGATTCCAGCTCTGCCCTGACCTCCCGCCTCAGTTCTGATAACCAGATTTCAGATGACTCTCACCACACTCTTACCCATTGCATTCCTGGGGCCTGGAGCCCCAGCCCTAAAGCCAGGGCCTACGGCTGAGATCCTGCACCCTGATGACAGGCTTCCAGAGGCTGCTGGCCTAAGCTAGATTTTTCTTTTGTTTTCTTTAAGTAGAGCAAAACGGTTTTAATTTTATTGAACGTACCCTGCGTTGATGATCTATATGTGCTACCTTCCATCTGTTTCAACTGTTCAACCCCATTTCAGCTCAATTTTCTGGAATCTTGAAGAAATCACGGCAGCCTCCAGGCTTCTAAGCAATGCATTTCTATACTTATTTCTGGATGTTCCAGTTTTAGACCTTGACCAAGAACTTCCTCCTGGACACATTATCTCATCCTACTGCATGGCTGAGTCCTTTGCTACCATGCTGGGGATTCTCTTCCGCTTTCTCTTGTCTGAGCTTGCTTTTAAGGAGTTCCTTTCTCCCCATTGGGACCTCGAGCTCCCATTTGTGCTACACTTTTAGGACAACCTGCTTGCCAGCTGAGGTGACATTTTTCACAGCAACTGACGAGGAGCAAGTTTCCCCAGAATTGGCCCCAGCATTTGCTGTCTTAGCCTGCCTACCCCATCCGCCCATCCCACCTCACCACCCTGCTGTAATTAATCAGACTGGGTTATTTGAGAGGTTTACTGCTATGAATGGCCTGAGTTCTTAAGGTTCATTCTCTATCTCCCACTCATCACTGCAGACACCCACACATAAGCCAATTGTCTACTCAAGGCTTGGGGTCCTAAAGTGTCATCCTTCCCTCCAGGGCAGTCAGAAGCCCCTTTTAAAGAATACAGAGTCTCCACTGACTGTAAAAGGAAACTGCAGTGAATGCTCCATTGCTTATAAGTGTTTAGGAAATAAAAGGTTATAAATAGATCTGCAGAAATCAACAATAACAAAGTCTCCAGACTTAAAGACTCCATTTTGAGCCAAAACAAAGATAAAACTAAGATGACAGATGGGCTTTACCTCAAGTACTAATGCTGCTCAGTTGGTCACAGTAGCTACCTAGAGCACTGTGTTGAGAAGGATCCTGAGGCCAAATCTGAGCTGAGCAAGCAATGATCCCATGATCAATTAGTGATACCCAGGACCAAAGAGAGGCAGCATTCGAGCCATTTATTTGCCAAATCTGGAGTGGTCATTTGCATGGCCTTTGGAGCCAGATCTGAGTTCAAACTCAGCTACCTTGTCATAGGATAATGTTTAACCTCCTTAAGTTAACATTTCCTCAACTATTAAAACAGTAACAACAATGCCATACCTCTAACACAGTATCGATGTTCCCATTCAATTTTTGCAAAGCAAAGTATGTTGTACATATTAAATGCCCAATAAACAGGAACTCTTATGATATTAATTCTTCAGTTCTGAAGTCGGTTCTCAAAAGTAAATGCCCTGGGGGCTTCCCTGGTGGCGCAGGGGTTGGGAGTCCGCCTGCCGATGCAGGGGACACGGGTTCGTGCCCCGGTCCGGGAGGATCCCACATGCCGCAGAGCGGCTGGGCCCGTGGGCCATGGTCGCTGAGCCTGCGCGTCCGGAGCTGTGCTCTGCAACGGGAGAGGCCACAGCGGTGAGAGGCCCGCGTATGGCAAAAAAAAAAAAAAAAAATGTAAATGCTCTGAAATAGGCTCGTCTGACTCAAAGGTTTGTTTACGCTGATTCCCATCTTGTTTTCAAATCAATAAAGCGTATGCTGGAGTGTAGGAGGTGCTGGGTAACAGTTGATGATAAATACAGCATTTCTGCTCAGCAATCTCTCCACTAACAGCACCCCTGCACTGGCAGACACTGAGGACTCTGAGTGGCTCCAGACTGAATTCCCAGCTTTCCCTAAAAATAAGCTCACAGACTGAGTCACCCCTTTATTCCCGGGCTCCTCTGAAAGTTGAACAGGATGTCACAGTGTCCAGAAATAGCCTCCACATTCCAACTCTAAATTGGCTTCCATCGGCAATAAGGCTTTCAGTTGAAGTTGGTTAAGACGCTTCTTCTGAGTTTCCATCCAAAGAGAATGATTTAAGCAATTATAAAAGCGAAAGGTGACCCCTGCACCAAAGGAACAGAGAGGCCACCTCAGAAGCCTTCAGCAATTTACCAGCACCGACAGCGATGGAGTGCTGGGCGGGCACCCAGGGGGCAGTTCCCTGCCTCATCTTGCCATGAGAGCAGCCTCTGATAAACCATGGGCTCTGCCAACCATGGGACCACGTCCTGGCCCCCACCCCTGGCACACCTGGCCTTCTGTGACCCAGCACGCCCTGCCCTTCTGGCCTCATTTCTCAGCATGCTCCAGCCACATCCAACTCCTTGTCATCTCCTGCTGCTGCTCTACTCCTTCACAAGCCTCATGACTTTGCCCAAGGTGCCCCTTTAGCCTAGAACTTGGAACAAAGAATACTCTCACCTTGGCCACACTCACCGGGCCTAGGTTACTTTTTGGCCTCTTGGGGAGGGTGGGAGGGGTCAGATTGAGTCCTGGGGCAGAGCAAGGGGATCAGCGAGCCTATGAGACTCAGGCTGCCTGGACCACACTGTGGGGACCCAGAGGAGAGATAGAGGGTGACAGGGTAGGTGTGCTGGGAAGATCTGGCAGAGAGACACAGATGATGTCGCCCTGTATGAGCTTGGACAAATTACTTAGCTGAGCTGCTGTTTTCTCTGAAATGGAAGGCAGAAAATAAAACGTGCTACTCTTTATCGATACCCCAACAAGATAATGAAAGTGAGAGAATTCGGCAAACTCTAAATACCCACGAATCCACCAGGCCTGTTTTGGTCATTACCAGTGGTGAGGAGAGGGAAAATCCAGCGTCCCGAACAAAACAGCCCTGATGGTGGCTAAGTGACATTCTGAGCTCTGGGATGTAGTCTACATCTCTGCCCTCTGTTTTTTACTGGCTTTCAGGAGAGGGAATGTTTAAGCTTTCTTCATTACAACTTAGTGTGAAATGCTGTTCTAGGCCTTTCCAGATAAAAGGTCCTGTGTGGGGCTTCCCTGGTGGCGCAGTGGTTGGGGGTCCGCCTGCCGATGCAGGGGACGCGGGTTCGTGCCCCGGTCTGGGAGGATCCCATGTGCCGCGGAGCGGCTGGGCCCGTGAGCCGTGGCCGCTGGAACTGCGCGTCCGGAGCCTGTGCTCCGCAACGGGAGAGGCCACAATAGTGAGAAGCCCGCGTACCGCAAAAAAAAAAAAAAAAAAGGTCCTGTGTGCTAAGAGGAAGTCATGAGTGTGACAAAGGGCAGAGGCTTGAGGCATTCACGGCAAATGGCACCCACTACTTATGAGTCCCTGGGCCACTTCCCTTGGGACACGATTTCGACTGCCATAGCCAGAAGCAGACTAGGGTGTGAATGGCCATCACTGTGAGATGCAGATGCCACCTCACAACAGGCAGGGACCCTGGTATGGGTTGAACTGTGTCCCTCCATAAAATACAGAGTGAAGTCCTCACCCTTAGCACCTCAGAATGTGACCCTATTTGCAAATAATAGATTACAAACCTTATTTGTAATCCAGTATAACCGGTATCCTCATGAAATGGGGGAATGTGGACACAGACACACACACACAGAAGACCATGGGAAGAGCCACAGGGACAAGACGTCCAGCTACACGTCAAGGAGAGAGGCCCGAAGCAGAGCCTGCCTCTCAGCCCTCAGATGAAACCCATCCCGCTGATACCCTGGTCTCGGACTTCCAGCCTCCAGAACTGTGAGACCGTACATTTCCGTTATTTAAGCCACAGGGACAAGACATCCAGCTACACGTCAAGGAGAGAGGCCTGAAGCAGAGCCTGCCTCTCAGCCCTCAGACGAAACCCATCCCGCTGATACCCTGGTCTCGGACTTCCAGCCTCCAGAACTGTGAGACCGTACATTTCCGTTATTTAAGCCGCTGTCTGTGGCGCTTTGTTACGACGGCCCTAAGAAACCAACACAGACTGTTTATAGCAATCCAGGGAGAAAAAGACTTTGGAAGCCGCAATAGTCCAAATTGGGTAGAACACTGACATTCATTTGATGAAAAACACAGGTGCTAACCTCACACAGAACATTCTGGAACCTGCTGACCTTAATGTCAGAGGAAACTAATTAGAGGTGGCTCCTTTTTATTTATTTATTCTGAAATTCCCTTGTAGCCATCGTGAATCCCCAGGTTCCTGGTTCGCAGGCATGTCCCCCGCCCTGGTGGTCCACGGCGAGGCATGCAATGAGGATGTTGACGGCTTCTGCCCAGCTGCTCGTGGCACATGCATGTGGTGGGGTCATTGCTGGTCAAGGGTCCTACCACTCACACTGCTCACTGCTGCTTCTGAGGTCACAGTGGGTGCCCAGCCCTCTCTCTTCCCAGAGGAGATCGGCAGACCTCCAGGAATAGGGCAAACCATACTGAAAGCTGCTCCCCACACAGAAGAGAGGCATCAAGAGAGGACTGAGCTCAAACACAGCTGTGGACAAAAAAAAAGTCGTCTGCCGTCTCAGTAAACGAAGAATGTCACCTGCCATGCCAGTAAACAACGGTGTTGCCCGCCATCAAGCCGTCAGCCACTGCAGACACCCCAACGGTGCACCCTGAGGGGAATTCAGGAAGGAGAAAGACAGGAAACTGGCCTAGACAGTTAAGATGCATATCGAAAGAATCATCTCAGTGAGCCCAGACTCTTGCATCTTCCCATACAGAGAAAAGCATTCAGATCATTAACTTGACATGTGTTTTTTTGTGTGATTTAGCAGTAATCTTTCGATGTTGGACTACATGTTTGTTTGTTTTGTCAGCAAAAACTATATATCCTGCCTCTTCCCTCACCTCTTTGGAACAGTCCTTCAGGGCTGTCTGAGAGGCTGCCATCCCGGGCTATAGTCCTCAGTAAGGTCACCGAAGAAAACATAATTCTCAACTTTTAGGTTGTGCTTTTTTTTTTTTTTTTTTTTGGCAACACAGCCCAAGCATCAAATAGCAACCCCAGATAAAAAGGGTAAAGTCGGCAAAGCGACCATTCATCCGAACAAGCATTCACTGGACATCTAGGATGTGTCTGTTTCCCTCTCTCCTCTTAAGCTCGGGAACCCCAAGTGGGGGCTGGATGCTTCCCTTGCCTTGCGAACTTAGATAGGAGACAAAAGACACAACCCAGCCGGGAGGGTTTAGATGGAAAGGCATGTATTGACAGAAGAAGGAACCTGGAGAAATTTGCTAGGGAAGAGTCCCAAGCAGGTGGCTGGGGTAGCATCACGTGGAGGAACAGAGGGAGCTTTAAAGCAGACGTCTGGTTAAGAAAGAATTCAGGGAGACCAGGGATGAGCCAGAACTCAGGGTAGCCAGTTAAAGGCTGTTTTCACTAACCTCTAGCTGAAATGTAGCATTACCTTCAGTTACGAACAGGAGGACAAGCCTCAGAAATATCTTCAGTACCTATGACTTAGCCGTGAATGGAAATCGCAGGTATTTTCAGATCGTATTATAGTTGTCGGAGATAACTTGAAATATCACTTATGTTCATCAATAATTAGAAATTGGAGTATGTATTAGAATTGCCACTAGATTTTATTTAATACAATAATATAGAATAGATGTTATCTATCGCAATTTTCTAATATCTTGCTGCCTGTATTTCAATGTAATTGGTCATCTTTTTAGTCCTATGTATTTTATTGTGTGCATTGAAGCGTTATTCTGAGTCCACAAGACTGAGAAGGAGTCTGAGACATAAAACACATTAAGAACCCTGCTTAAGGTCACTGAAGAGGCTTTGGTGCTATGTGAAAGGTACCATGAAGGCAGCAAAGGGGTAATGATGAAATTGACATTGCCCTTGCCTTCCAGGAGCTTGTAATCAAGTGAAGGGAGAGAGATAGGAATTAGCCCCTTTGCCCTCTCCTTGTGCTTCCTGCTGCTTATTCCCATCAAGCAGACTACAGCACCTCCGCCAGCCCATACGGTAGCTCTGTGGGATCTAGAAAAGGTACCTCTTCTCCAAGACACCTTTCTGGCACCTGCCAGAAAACTTCCCTAACAAATACACGAAGCTACAGTGACCACGTAAGAACGGTGCCCCCAGGAGCAGTTACAACCCGAGACGAGGGCCTGACTGATAAATCTCTGCAGAGATACCAGGTAAGAAGCCTCTTTACACACAAAGAGCAACTCCCTCATCCCCTGTACTCTACCATGCTGTTCTTTCCCCCAAACCCAAATGCAGCCTCAGACATCTTCCCAAGACAGTCAGGCTTGACACGAGATGAAAATCATTTGTCCTCCCAGGCTTGGGGCTTTACCCCTTGTGAGAAACTTGTATTTTCATGGGACATTCTGGAAACTAAAAAAGCCTCCAAGGCTTCAAGGAATGAATCCCTAAGGGTGAAAGGGAAGGCGTAAAGCAATGAATCTCTAATACTGAAAGTATGGGAAATACATTTGGTCAGGTAACCCTTACATTATACGACATCAGTGGTTCTCAAAGGGCTTATTTTGTCCTCCAGGGAACATTTGGCAATGTCTGGGGACACTTTTGATTGTCACGCTGGGGCACGGGCAATGCTACTGGCATCTACTGGATAGAACCAGGGATGCTGCTGAACATCATACAATGCACAGGACAGCCCTCCACAGCAAAGAATTATCTGGTCCAAACTGTCGACAATGCCACAGTTGAGGGAACCCTATGCTAACCCCATGCTTGGCTTCCTATTCTCCCAGCAGCTGCTCAGAAGTTGCCCAGATAGAGAATGTCAGGGTCTGGCGTATATCTGACCAGAAAAGCAAAAGCCAGCCACCGGCCGAGCGAGGAACCACGAGTGTCCACACCACGGCCTGCCCCCGCACACTCACACGGCCGGCCCAAGTACCGCAGTAATCGCTTTCTAAACCTGATTTCACAATTATGGCTCTACTATCTCCCTTGGGCAATTTGAAAATATTTACTAAGGCACCAAAGTCCCTTTGGAAATTTCCAGGCAGACAAGACTCAAAATTGCAGCTGGCCCTTTTAGACAAGAAAGGGAAGCGGGCAGAAGGGAAACATTTGATGATTCAGGGAGGCTAGAGTGGACTCTGCTACCGCAGGCCATCAGCAGCTTTTACCTGCTGGTCACTTCATTTACAAATGAAGCCATTGGTCCTCTGGCTTCCAGGAGGTAACTGACCCTCAGCAAAGGGCTAATGAATGACAGGGCAGGGGGTCAGAAGCCACTTTCCACTGGCTTCCTGCTCGGACTCAGGGAATGTGGTGGGTGTGTTCTCTGACTCCCATTCTGACACTTCACCCTTAAAATCCCCGGCGAGCACGGAATGAGACTTCTGTCCATTTCTGGGGAGAAAGAAAAACGATATGGAGAATCACCAGTGCTTTTCCTCTACCCTCTTGTCCCCTGTCAATGGAAAAAAATGGTTTTAAATGTAATCACTTATTTTTAGATGGGCCAAACCATTACCTCTAAGACATCAGATTTTCTGGTTTTCAAAAGAAAACACATAGTTGGCTTAGATAGTGAGGATGTAACAAGAAAACCGTAGAGTAGCAAAATTCAGTATGCGAGCGCTTCAGTAAATGTAAGCTTCCATCACAGCAGCCCAGAAAAGAGTGAAAAGGGAGTCTGATGCTTTACTGATGTTTTTTCATTCACTGTGCCTTCTTTTTTTTAATTTTTATTGAAATATAGTTGCTTTACAATGTTGTGTTAGTTTCGAGTGTACTGCACAGTGATTCAGTTATATACGTATATAATATTTAACTGAATATATATATAGAGAGATTCTTTTCCATTATAGGCTATTACAAGATATTGAGCATAGTTCCCTGTGCTCTACAGTAGGTCCTTGTTGCTATCTATTTTATATACAGTAGTGTGTATATGTTAATCCCAACCTCCTAATTTATCCTTCCCTCCACCCCCCTTTCCCCTTTGGTAACCATAAGTTTTCTATGTCTGTCTATTTCTGTTTTGTAAATAAGTTCATTGGCATCATATTTTCGATTCCACATATACATGATATCATATGATATTTGTCTTTGTCTGATTTACTTCACTTAGGTATGATAATCTCTAGGTCCATCCATGTTGCTGCAAATGGCATTGTTTCATTCTTTTTTATGGCTGAGTAATATTCCATTGTGTATATATACCACATCTTCTTTATCCATTCATCTGTCAATGAATGGACATTTAGGTTGCTTCCACGTCTTGGCTATTGTAAATAGTGTTGCTATGAACACTGAGGTGCATGTATCTTTTCGAATTAGAGTTTTCTCTGGATACATGCCTAGGAGGTTTACTGTTCTGAACTGCTAGCAACCAGACAACAGTTACTTCTTTAGCTAAAAGATTCCTAGAACCTTAAAGACAAACACAGCCATACTTCTATGGTTATAGAATAGATATAGAGTCTAGAGTAGGAGTCGGCCAGGTCTTTCTATAAAGGGTCAGAGAATAAATATTTTAGGCTTTGCAGGCTGTATGGTCTCTGTTGGAACTACTCAGCTCTGCTGCTGTAGTATGAAATCAGCCATAGACCACGCATTAATGAATGGGAATGACTGTGTTCTGATAAAACTTTAGTGTGGACACTGAAATCTGAACTTCATATAATTTTCACATCATGAAATATTTTTTTAAAAATTTCCAACCATTTACAAATGTAATAACCACGTATTGCTCACAGGCCTTATGAAAAAGAGACTGCAGGCCAGATTTGGCTTGTAGATTGCTGCTTGCTGACTCTGGTCTAGACAGAAAATTGGAATTTCCAATCATTCTTCATTCTGAAGGTACTTTGTAAAATTGATTTTCCTTCTCGTCTCATTATGATTCTGAAATCACACTAGTAAAATTGCTAAATGAAAAAACAAACAAACAAACAAGAGAAATCAATCAACCATCACAGCATTCTCAACCAAAACATCCCGGCTGTGAATGAGCTGGCTATGAGCTCTGCATGACTCACGGACAACAGACCACAAGGCCTCATCTTGCTCAATGCAAGATATATAGCCTGCTGAAGGCTAGCATTCCAGTGATATTTGCAAAATCACCCAGTGTGAACCACCTCCTTGCTGAGTCTTCGCAATTTTGTATTATTCACAGGTTGGGCCAGGGGAGGGGGGCTGGAAAATGTCCCAGTTTCTGAAATCCAGTTGTCCTCTGCCCTCCAACACACATTAATCCATTTCTTATTCTCCAGAAAGGATACGTCTAGTGGGTTTCTTGAAAACACATTAATGTATTGATGAGGTCCTCTTGGCCTTCCAGTACATGCCCTATCTTCCTACAAACTTATTACTATTTAAACCCAATGAGTATTGATAGACTGGGAGTTTGGGATTGACATATACACACTGCTATGTTTAAAACAGAAACCAAAAAGGACCTACTGTATAGCGCAGGGAACTCTGCTCAATGTTCCATAATAACCTAAACAGGAAAAGAATTTGAAAGATAGATACATGTATATGTATAACTGAATCATGTTGCTGTACACCTGAAACTAATACAACACTGTTAATCAACTATATCCCAATATAAAATAAAAAAAATTTTTAAATAGAAAAAAATGAAATAAGAAAGGGAAAAAAATAAAGTAAAACCAATGAGTATTTTCACACTCACATGGAAGAGTGAAACACAGACCCAGAAAAAGTGGGTTCTAAACTTGGTTGTGAATGCAGCATATATGTGAAGTGGATGAGCTTGCCAGATAAACTACAGGACGCCCAGTTAAATCTGAATTTCAGAAGAACAACAGATCATTTTTTAGTATAAAAGTGTGTCCCATGCAATAACTGGGCATCCTATAATTTTAGTTGCCAAATGTGATAACTCTAGTAGAGGCTAGAGAAAAAAGGAACTAGGCTGGAGTGGTAGGTATTTATTAGGGAAAAGCAAGAATTTGTTAGAGGTTTGGGAGGGGCATTCATTATGAAAGAGTTACCCACCAAAGACTGGGAACCGCAGTTTCCTGTTCTGGTTAACCCTCTCACCCCAAGTGGTTTTCAGAATCCTTAAAGTCAGGGTGCAAGGTGGGGCCTTTACATTCCAATGTGTACTGAGTTAAAAAAACAGTGCTTCCTGGGGGAGTCCTGAGGGCTGACGGACTGTTCTGCATCCTGGGTGTGCTGGCAGTTACACAAATCTACATGTTACAAAATTCAGAGATGTGTACATCAAAAAGGTCATTTTGCTCTATGTTAACTATTACTATTATTATTTTAAGGAGTGATTTCAGTTGTTACTTCTTACAGAGAATTTGCGAGTTGATCCAGCATGCTGGATAAGGAACGGATTTAAGTAGCAATCCTGACGCTAACCTGAGACTATGGTTTTCTTATAGGGTCCCCATCCAGAGGGCCCTCGATGGGCTTTTGGCAAGTCCCCCACCAATTTGCCCAACAGACCTAAACATACCTACATCTGACTTAGCCTCAGGCTGAAACACTACTACCCTATCACCTCCACATACTACTGGCTTTAAAATTAAATAAAAATGCTGTGAAAGGCAGAAATGGGAAACTGGGGGCCCGAGGTGGGTGTAGGGAGTGGGGTCAGGGGTGAGGAATGAATCCAGCCCACACACTGTATTAAAATCTCACTGCGTTTGGTTTGGCCCACACAGTGTTTCAATGGTTATGAACATATCAACAGACTTCCTTCAAAAGCTGGATTTCTAGATGCCTTGAAGAATAGAAGATCTCAGACTTATATTCCCACAAAGTACCCATCAGCTGGAGTTGAATGCTGCCTGCCCTCTGGGGAACCCACCCTCTACGGTCACCACAGTCCCACAAGCTCAGCCACCACGTCAACCTGACACCTGTGCACAACTGAGTTTTTAACGCCCAGTATAAGGCACTCAGCAGGGTGTCTGGCCTATGGGAAGCTCTCAGGAACTGGGAGACCCTTCCTCCCTCCCCCTAAAAGAAAGCTACAGGATCAAGTTACCATCTTTGACTTGCTTTCTGAGCCCTGGGGTGCCCTGCCTCCCTATAGGGGAGAGGTTCTCCTCCTGTTCCCCCCGCACCCTGCCTCCCCAATGCTAAGCCATTCTGCTTCCAGCTTTTCTCTGTGGACCCAGGCTCAGGGCAGATGGAGAGCTGGAATCCTCCAGAGGCAGTGATATGTCAAGATTGAGAGCGATGATGGCGGGAAGGGGAGAGAGAGGAGGGTAACTGAGCAATTACTTTTTTTTTTTTTTTAATGAATATGTTGAAGTCCTAACTCTTAATTAATTTATTTCTGCTGTGTTGGGTCTTCGTTTCTGTGCGAGGGCTTTCTCTAGTTGTGGCAAGTGGGGGCCACTCTTCATCGCGGTGCGCGGGCCTCTCACTATCGCGGCCTCTCGTTGCGGAGCACAGGCTCCAGATGCGCAGGCTCAGTAGTTGTGGCTCACGGGCCTAGACGCTCCGCGGCACGTGGGATCCTCCCAGACCAGGGCTCGAACCCGTGTCCCCTGCATTAGCAGGCAGATTCTCAACCACTGCGCCACCAGGGAAGCCCTGAGCAATTACTTTTACCTTCGCCTCCTCTGTGTTGTCAGGGCCAATGCTTTCTCTTCATCGTGGCCATCATATCCAATGCTGATGGGATGGACGTCTATCATTCTCACTCCCGTGTGAATAAGGATGGGGAGTGATCAGGCTGCCAAAGTCTCATTTCTAGTAGCTGGTACCATTAGAGAGTACATTCTACAGCCAGCCTCCAGGACCTGCCCTGCCTTCCGACCCATCCCCACAGACCTATCCCAGCTGTTGTTAAATATCCTTTGGGTTTTGCTGCAAGTTTTATTTGATGACCAGCACTAAATTCTGAAAACGTATGCTCAGACTTCACTGTTCATGAACAAGGCTGCCTATATACCACCTGGAAAAGAAAAATGGGCACTCAGTTGATGGGCTCATCACTATCTATAGCATGTTTTTGCTTCCTGGATAAGCAGTATTTCTTTTCAAGGCCATTCACATTAGCTTCAAGCTTTCCAGATCTTTTTTTCAAATTGATCATTTTTTTCCCCAGCTTTAAGGTATGATTGACAAATAAAAATTGTATATATTTACAGTGTACAACATGATGTTTTGATATGCACTGTGAAATAATTATCACAATCCGGCTAATTCACATATCCATCACCTCACACAGTTACCATTTTTGTGTGTCTAATGACAACATGTGAGATCTACACTCTTAGCAGATTTCAAGTATATAATACATGATTATTAACCACAGTCACCATGCTGTACATTAGGTTTTCAGAACTTATTCAACTTATAACTGGAAGTTATACCCTTTGATCAACATCGCCCCCTTTCCCCCACTTCCCAGCCTCTAGTACCCATCACTCTCCTCTGTTACTATAAGTTCAATAGTTTTTTTTTAGATTCCACATATAAGTGAGATTATAGGTATTTATCTTTCTGTGTCTGGCTTTTTTCACTTAGCAGAATGCCCTCCAGGGTCCAACCACGTTGTCACAAATGGCAGAACTTCCTTCTTTTTAAAGGCTAAATAATATTCCACTCTGTATGTACCACCTTTTCTTTATCCAATCATTTGTCAATGGACACTTAGGTTGTTTTCATCTCTTGGCTACTGTGAATAGTGATGCTGTAACGAACATGGGAGTGCAGCTATCTCTCCAAGATAGTGATTTTATTTCCTTGGGGTGTATACCCAGAAATGGGATTGCTGGATCACATGGCAGTTCTATTTTGAATTTCTTGAGGAACCTCTACACTCTTTGCCACTTTTCAGATCTTATATGTCTCACAGTCCCACTGGGGCACGGAAATTTTCGAACCATTTCCCAACCCATTAGAGGCAGCAAGTATCATCAACCCAAGCTGACAAGTCAGGCCATAGAAACTCTGTTTAAGATGAACCAGGAGGGACTTCCCTGGCAGTCCAGTGGTTAGGACTCCATACTTCCAGTGCAGGGGTCACGGGTTTGATCCCTGGTCAGGGAACTAAGATCCCACATGCTGCACGGAACGGCTAAAAATAAATAAATTAATTAAAAAGTAAATAATCTACTACTCACAATAAAGATTATCCTCAACCGTACTGTTTAAAAAAAAGAAAAAGAAAAAGATGAACCAGGAGCCCGGGGGGGAGCCTCTGGATTGACCCCATGCCTCTCGGCCAAAAGGTACCTCTCCCAGCTTCTCTATCCATCACATAAGGACATGCATCTATCACAGCTGCCCCAATCCTGAAGCCCCATGTGGTACTTACTGGTCTCAAAAATTGTTTGCACTATTACTCAAACTCGGAGAAAGAGGATCCCCTGGCTACCACCAAGGGGTTAAGTTTTCAAGCATATGTTTTTCTCTTAAGAATAACATTTTTTTAATAACCCTCAACGTTTTAAGTTTCAGCCCTGAACTAAAAAATAAAGTGAATCCTCAGATGACTGGTTATAATTTAGAAGGGGGAAAAAAATCCCACCCACCTAGAATAGTAAGTAAATCGGTATAATGTAGCAAAGAAGTAAGGGCAGGTTTTACAAATGCCTTGAAGACATTTTGGAGGGCACAGACTGTCAAGAGCCTGGAAGCCCGCAGGGTAATGAAGTAGGCTGCCAGAGGGGATATGATGAGGGGTAAGATGTGTTGAGGTCTGGCTCACAGCCTTTGCATCTACAGCTAGGGCTTTTACCTTGGGGGCGCACGTGGCTTTTCATTCCCCTTCCATTTTATGCGAGGGGAAGGGACCAGGTTCCCTATTCCTTTCTTCTAGCTAAGCTCAGAGGATGCTATAGGAGCACTGATACTAGAGTCAAAGACTAGCCCCGAAGTATTTTTAATATAAGTTCAAGCATTATGTAAATAGGCTATAGGCTTGTCTCTGTCTGTCTCTCTGTGTATTTAATAATCTCCTTTTGTGGATTCTAATTCAACATGAGACTAATGGAAAAGACTGACATACCCATTAACCAAGGGCATATATAGCTCCAACATGCTCCCCCACCCCCCCAAACCTCTGCTTCTGCCGGCATTTCCTGCCAGAAATAGGTCTTAGCTGTGCGGTATTCGCCCAAACCCAGCGCTCAAGTGCAAACTTGCCTCTATGAAGCGCCCATGCTGGGCGGCCATCACCAAACAGTCTGTCCGTGTTCTCTTAGGTCTCATCCTGCACAGTGTGGCCTCTGTGCTTTGTGTTTTAGGACAAATAAGAGCCCGGGTGAGGCTGAATCCATCTGAATATGAAGGGTTGGTTCAAACAATGGATGCTACAATTAGGATGAGGGAAGCCTGGAGGACATCTTGACAAGAATAAACTCCTCTTTGATATGCCAATGACAAGCCTGGCTTGTGCACACAGGCTGGCTTAGGAGAATCACTAACCATCATTAAGTAAATGAACCTCACTTGTTGCTCATCCTGACCTCCTACTAGAGTTGCTCACGTGAGAAGCAGCTGCATTGAGAATCACCAGCCTGCCACAAGACTTGATTAGCTGATCTGCTCTGGGACTTCTCCATCTATAGCATCATGATATGTAGCATGTATATTTCTCAAAGGGGCCCCACTGTACTGCTGGATATCTGCTCTGTTGCATGACTTCTTGTCTCACTGAAGTGCCCCCTAAGGCCTCCCCAACTGAATTTTATAAGCCATGGTTTTGATCAGCCAATCCCAATCCCAAGCATACCCTTGAAACAGGTGTTTTCAATTTTACTTTATTTAAATAGATTAAGACAAGTACCCAAGACAAACAAGATCTCGTCACTTGATGTAAGAGGAACACAACTATACCACTTTCCAACTGAGCTAGGTTCAGGCTCTCACTAATTAAGACTTGAATTTGGTCTTTCATTCCATTTCACCTCTTTAAAATATACACACACACTTCACAAACTCCTGGGCATGTCACAGTGGGCGTGTGCCACTTACGAAGACCCAGACCATCCTCTCCCTTTGCTACTGGTCTTCTACCACATCCCCACGGGTTTTCAACGTGTAGTCCCCAGAACAGCAGCTGCAGCTGGGAAGAGCAAACCCTGGGGATGTGTTAGAAATGCAAATTCTCAGGCTCCACCCCAGATCTACTAAATCAAACACTCTGGGGGTGGGACCCAGCAATCTGTGTGTCTAAGGAGCCCTCCAGGGGATGCTCCTAATGCACTGAAGTTTGAGAATCACAGTTCTACACCACTTCTGGCCCAAAGTCTACGCCCAATAGCAGCTCCTGCCACTATTAGAAGTCCTGAGCCCAGCTCGGTCTCCCTACATTGTCTACTTGAGGCTGGCAACAAATCAAAACCGTCTCAAACACTGGGGTAACACGTGATGGCTCAGGGTGCCTACCTTGCTCTTAAAGGTGCTTCTAGGATAACAGGAATTTCCCACATCAAGCTGCTGTCTTTTAAATTTTTCTGTTAATTTTGAGATAGCAATCTCCTACCTAGATGTGAACCTTGAGTTACAATAATGTCAGTGGTTGCAAGGAGCTCATTTAATATAAAAAAGTATAGGGGGGGACTTCCCTGGTGGTGCAGTGGTTAAGAATCTGCCTGCCAGTGCAGGGGACACAGGTTCGAGCCCTGGTCCAGGAAGATCCCACATACCATGGAGCAACTAGGCCGGTGCACCAAAACTACTGAGCCTGCACTCTAGAGCCCGTGAGCCACAACTACTGAAGCCCACATGCCTAGAGTCCGTGCTCCACCATGACAGAAGCCACCGCAATAAGAAGCCTGCGCACCGCACCGAAGACCCTATGCAGCCAAAAATAAAGAAATAAAAAATATAGGAGGGCTTCCCTGGCGGCGCAGTGGTTGAGAATCCACCTGCCGATGCAGCAGACACAGGTTCGTGCCCCGGTCCGGGAAGATCCCACATGCTGCGGAGCAGCTGGGCCCGTGAGCCATGGCTGCCGAGCCTGCATGTCCGGAGCCTGTGCTCCGCAACAGGAGAGGCCACAACAGTGAGAGGCCCGTGTACCGCCAAAAAAAAAAAAAGGAAATATGCACTATTTTTCCAATGATCCAAACATTTGTACACCAAACTCATAAAGCCCTATTGAAAATGCACCCTGATTTTGTAACATTTTGAAAGATCTCAGGGGAGCTGGTAGTACCACTTCACAGCATCCTTATGAAATCCAAACAAGTCCACGCATAAGGAAAGCACATGGTAATGTTCAAAGCTCTACCTACATGTGGAGGTCACGAAAGGTCAACCCGTTGGCCAAAAGGAATTTTGTTGTGTCCACGAATTTTTTAAAAGTTTTAAGCTACTTGATGCTATTCTTTTTGAAACGGGAGATCTCACATTTTAAAAAGGAAGATTTCTGGCTTCTCTTGAGAATCAGTTGATGTGACGACATAGGACCCACGTTCTCACCTGGTATAAATTAACTGTACCTTCACTGAGAAGTGATATCTGCTCTCCAGGTCCTTACAATTTCCCACTCAATCCGTGTCAATCATTTATGTTACAGGCTGGCTCCCGGGTCCTTTTGGGTTTGCAACTCCTGTCGACTATAAACAATCCTTTCCATTGTTATTATTAATATCCTCCTGCACTGCAAACTCTCAGGTGTTACTATACCCATGAAATTTCCCAGTTTGGCAATTCACCAGTTGAGGTGAAAAGAATTCATCTTTCACCCTTTGCGTCCATTTTCTCCATAAAGATGCATGTGTTATGATTTGTTGATTCACTTACTATAAACAGAAAACTTTTGTTGACTGTTTTCTGTACCCCTGCTCTGAGTATTTCCCACAAAATATCTCAAATAACCTTCACAACAATTCCATGAGGTGGGTATTATAATTATCTCCAACTTACAGGTGAGGAAACCGAGGGCCAGCAAGGTCTCACAGATACTAATAGAAAAGCTGGGATGTAAGCCAAGGCTTTCATACACCTGAATCCACGCTTGTTACTCACCAGACTGTGAGGTACTGACAGCCCTGGGGACCACCGTCTCTGTGCATCAATGCCATTTGCTGCCTCAGTCAACATCACACTACGTGATGATCAACTCTCACTGCCAAGGAAGTTGATCAACATCCCCAAAAACGATCAGTAATGAAACGTGGGTGGTTCAAAGGACCAATAGCAGCGGTCCACAAAGCACTGGGTAACCCCAAAGAAATGCAGAGAAGCCTTCACTGAGCCCTGTTTTTCTTCTAAATATTAACAAATCATAACCCACAAGCCCCCCCCTGCTTGGCTTTTTAAATGATGACTGCTCTATTTCACAGGGGACTTGCCAGAGCAGCTACTCTTTGTCCCAAAAGGCTAAAGCCTGATATACTCAGAGGTACAAATAAATGGTCAGAGAGGTGTATGGCCCTTGGGCATATTTGTGTAAGGCCTGCCTTGTCACTCCCAGACCTGGCAATGACACTGAATGGGCCCTCAGTGGCACTTACCTGCTGAGCGGCCCTGCAGAGTCAGCTGGGGCAAACTCTTCCTTGGCACCAATGTCCTGAGCAAACCATTTTTTAAGCCTCAACTTGAACCTTTAGAAGCAGGGTACCATTTATGTAGAAGAAGATAACAAATGACTGGGATCTTCAATTCTCCAGCCCTTTACCAGCTGCCTGCCAACGACAGAGGTTCATGTACAGGGATGGTCCCCCCAAGAATCACAGGTTTTGTTACTATAGGTCTTGGGCTTGGGTCTCTAGAACCCCTGAGGGATCCCTGACCTGGGAAGCTGGGCTGGATCACAAGCAAATGGCAGCCAGGACTTTTGTCCAAGCCATGCAGGCCAACCGAAGCGGCCTGAATCAGCACGGGCTGACTGGCCTCCTTAGCCTTTGGTCCCCACTGCAACCCTGGCACTCAAGGTCTTATTGCTCAGAGGCAAGAAGAACACTGAGAGATGAAGCCAAGGAAATGCCAAGAGTGTTTTTTTGTGGGTAAAAGGCAGAACCAGCCTAAGCCACCCACCTACATCCGGGCCTTCTCAGGACACAGAATGGGGTCAGGTGGGAGCCACAGGCCACTACCTGTACCCTCTGGGGGAGAATTTTAAGAGGGAGAGGGGTCCAAAGTGAAATCCCCCAAAAGGCAGATTCCACAGAGTCATGGCTAGGCCCACATACCCCCAAGTTCACCCCTCTCCCCACCACCAGCTCAGAAGGATCCTAGGTGCAGCTCCAGCCCCTAGCACAGCACCCCTCCAAGGCTAGACGTGCCACTAACACGAGGAATCAGGAGTCAGGAGAGAGGTACAACTCTTCCACACCTCACTGTGTGAGCCCAGATGCCTCTGTATACTCGACTGTAAAGTGGAGACAATGAGACCTGCCCAGCGCAGGTCAGAATTAAGGTATCAGGTGCAGGTTTTTGTAAAGTGCTGTACAAATGCCAAAGATCGTTTTTATTGTTCGACAGAGTCTGAGTTCTCATTAAGTGACAACATTCCCTAAAGAGCCAGTGTAGGTTGGATTGGCACCTCATATCTCAGTAAATATGGACACACTCACATGTGTCTGTATTTTCTATGTCTCTGAGGGCTTTTGCCCACAATGACCACTGAAACGTTCAGTTATCTTCATCAGGGCCCAAGGAAGACTCTCTTCCTCTCGGATGTGCAGACATAACAACATCCTCCCCTCAAACTGGTTTCTATTGAGACACAGTGGTTTGTTCTCCAAGGGAATGTTACTCACTTGGTTAGAACTCCCATTGGGTATTTCCATGCACTGAAACCCAGCTTGGAAGACTCTCAAAAGGATGTGGCCTCCTGGTTTGTCTCAGCCTTTCCTGATGCTACTGAATCAGTCTGCTTCTCCCTCAGCCGCTCACACAGAGGCTGCCGAACCACCCGGTGAGCTCGTGGGAAGAGCACGAGGTGCTGCCACCATCTTGTGGGGAGACAATTCTGGCAGTGGTCAATAAAAGGGCTCCAGTGCCCTTCAGTGTGGGTTCTGATTCTGGCCTTGACACTTTCTGTTAAGGTTGGGCTCTTTAAAACGTGGACAATATAGACGTTCCTCCCCCATCAGCTTATTAGGATTAAATGGCATCATCTGTGTTCAAATGCACTTGAGTCTCCTTGCTGAGTTGGTGCCTTTGGCTACTGACTTAGCTTCTTCATGTGTTTCGCTTTCCCTTTCTTATACTAACTATTTCAAATCAATAATAAACTAACAACAAGCAAGTGAATAAACACTTTCTGCTCACTGGGAAGTTAGTGTGTTACTTTACATTTTTTTTTTCAACCTTCAAGACTTGCTCAAATATCTCCTCTCTTGGAAAGTGCTCTATAACTCCTCCAGGTCAGCTTACCTGCTCCAGGTGTGTGCTCATTTGCATAAGTATTCCTGCTACTGAATAGTAATTGTTTATGTTAGACTATTAACAACTTAAGATTTTTTTTTTAAAGAACACACGTCACAAGAGCCCTGCTGAATAGAAAATGGTCAATAAATGGCAACTGTATTATTATGCCCTGAATGATTACCCGCATTCATTGTGCTATAGAGGCATCTTGCTGTCTTCTAAAATTACAACTTTGGGAGAGTCCCTACGGATGGAGGGAGCACCTGGGAGTAGAGACACTTGTCAAGATGGATTTGCTCCTCTTTTGGCAGGAAGTAGGCTGAGATTCATCTTTTCTCATTGATTAGTCTCTGGACACAACTGGAAGATTCAATTAAAGCACTATAGTTTCTGAGTATTTCACTCCCTTGGGGGGAAAAAAAAATCCCACAGATGATCATGTGGCTAGTAGGTCACAAGACATCTGTCCCTTTTAGAACTTAAGTGTGTGAAGGGTAAAGTCTTCCCTCTGATGGCTGAAACTTGGGGACACTGACTTTTTGGTATTGCCAGTCCCTTCCGAGAGGCAATACTTTGTAAATACCTACTGCATGACTGGATGGATGGATCCTCCAGTCACATCTCTGCACCCGGTCTGAGGAGCTAGCGAAATTGACACTGGGCTGAGCTCTGGCCTTCAGTCGAGTAAAGGAAAGGATAAAGAAGGCTATTTAGACTCCTTCTGTTTCAGAGATGTTGCCTCTCACCCTCACAGGACAAGGCAGCAGTGTAGACAGGAATTGGGGGCTCTAGCTCAAGACCATCTACTGGCCCCTACATGCCAGGTCCTTCACCTGCACCGTATCTAAACCTCACAGCCAGCCCCTGAGGTAGAACTCATGAGCCCCCTTTACAGATGAAGGAACCAAGGTCCGGACTAAAGAGTACCCGAGAGTCTACAGATTAGGATCTCCAGCTATCCGCTCTTTCTCTTGGAGAGGAGCCCAAGTTGGTGAAGAGATAAAGAATCATTCTCTTCCTCCTGGGGGAAGCGGGGCGGCGGGGGCGATGAATTGGGAGATTGGGATTGGCATATATACACTACTATGTATAAAATAGATAACCAATAACAAAAAGCAAACAAAAGAATCATTCTCTTCCTCCTTCACATCTCCAGAGAGATTTCAGGAGGGCTAGGCTCTGGCAGCAGCCTCGTGAGCTCCTGAGGGTCCCCTGAGAACCCCAGGAAGGTGGCAGAAAGAGGCAAGTTTGCAAAATTTGGAGAGTATGCATTAGACCAAAGCACGGCATAGAACTATTTACTGATGTGGTCACAAGCCCCTCTACCCCATCTCTCAATTCTCTCTCTCTTTCTCTGTCTGTCTGTCTCTCTCTCACACACACACAGTTAATTCGATGTTAGAAAGTCTGCACTAATAACAACAGATATATTCATTGAGGCCGAATCATTCATGAGAATCATCAACACCTTCCCAGGTACAGGACAAACTCAATTCCGCAGCTGAACAGGCATGAGAATTCCAGCAGACTGGCTAGATCTTTCTTGAAAGTCCATTTAGCCTCTGCTGGGATTACCCAGCCCCACTTGGAAAAGGGTGGCCCAAGAGTAAGCTGCTACTGGCTCCCCGTTCAGAAAGCAAGTCCTTTCATGAGGCTCAGCTGTTCCTCAGGCATCCAGTAAAGCTGGTCATGCAAAGGCAGAGAATGTGACAACTGCTGGAAACCTTCAGCGGCCTCCGATGGGAGTAACTGAACCTTCTCCGGAGCAGCCACTTCATGGACAGTTAAAGCAGCCTATTATTCAGTTTATATAAAACACCCACCAGCTACATGGCACCAAGAACTGAATATCTCCATTCTTATCAAGTTCATGACATACTGGCCACACTGCTGGGCCACTAACTCTAGAAACCGTAAACAACCTCACTAACCATCAAAATACACATACTCAGAGGGAAAGGGAAAGAAAAAAAAAAAGCCTTCCTGAGTTCTGAGGACCAAGTTCAAAGATTGCCCAATAGGCAAAAAAGGCATAGCATTCAACAGTGCCAACAGTCTCTCTTGCTTCAGCTGTAAAGTCTCCAAGACATTTTAAGATTTGAAGACTTTGATAAAGAGGATCTCAGAGCCACAGAGACCACATCAAACGTTTCTTTAAAAAAGAAGAGCCTGTATGCATTTCCCAGTGAAGGATCCGTCCAAAGGGTTTTAAAAACACTTTAATATACTTTGCTTCCAAAACATTACACACCATTTCTCCAACAAATTTACATGTGTTTCCAGGGAACTCCTGGACCAAAAAGAAAAAAAAAAGTACTTAGGTAAAAGAATGTCTGGCGATTCTTTTATGCCAATATGTTAAGAGACCTCTTTTAATTGCTATTATTTCATATAGCAGCAGTAATCATTCCCTCATCTGAAAAGGAAATATATAATCCAGCTGTGGTGGCTCCAGTAAAAATACCACATCTGTGGATCATTGGCAGCACTGTGGCAGGATTGCTCAAATTTAGGCAGCTTTCGAGCTCTTTTATACCCAAGATGCACATGGGTACACTTTTCTGGGAGTGCACATAAACTGTGCCAAAACTGGTTGCTCCTTTGTATGCTGAAAATAGGTTTTCAGATGATCCACACCTAGAAGAAGGAGGCTCTCTTGGAATATTATTTCCAGGACCCAGTTGTTCTAAGACGTCCCCAGACCACCCCCCCCCCCCCACCCAGGGTGATGGCTTGCGCCAGTGCCCTTGTCAATATCAAACAGAACAGGGAAAATGAACACTCCCGCTTTCAGGGAGGAGGTTCTACCGCGTGGCTGGCAGTGGAGCTGATTGCTGGTTTTCCACTTAGCACACCAACAGCTCAGCAGAGTGGATGGCAGCCACCGTTCTGGTGACCGTTCCCACCATTCTCCAGTGTCTTAAGTCAGAGTATTACTGAGCACTGGGTGGTAATATTCCAGGAATCGCCCCCCACCCCCACCCCTCATGCTCCTGTTTAGTCTTTCCCCAAAGCCCAGTAGCAAGCATCTTATTTCTAAGCCAATCTTCCACATTCAAATCCCCAGCCCAAAGCGCGCCCTGGGGCTTTCCATCTACAGACCATAAAGGAAAAAGCAGCGTAGCTGAGCCTTGACAGACTTTTATCCCCAAAACACATGTCCTGCGGCTACTGTGCTGGAATGTCGACGGCCCCGAAGCACTCGGGGTCCTCTTCCATCCCAGACAATAGAGCAAGAAAATAAAATGAAAGTGGACTTACTGCTATGGCTTGCAGCCTTTCCTTGTGCAATTCCGCCTCTGCCATCCTGGAGAAGGGCACACAGGGAGGGAAGGAAGAAAGAAAAACAAAACACACGCTGTAGTCACCCAAGGAAATTGATGGACACCCCGGGGGGACTTTGCTAGAAACCCAGGGAGAGCCGAGGGGCGTCCGGGGATCCGCTTCGGAGGTGGCGAGCAGAGCTGTGTGCGCGGCTGGCTCGCCCGGCTCAGCCTCTGGCCCCCGCCCGCCCGGCCGCCTGGCTGCGCCCCAGCGCCGCCGCTCCCTGCATCTCCCCGCCGCCGGCCGCGCCAGTCGGGGACGTGGGCCACTGGCAGCAGCCGGGAGGGCGCGCTCGCCCAGCGCTCGTCCTCCGCCCTGACGTCTCCGCGCCTCGCTCCGCCCCTGGGGTGTGGGGGACCCGCGGCCGCAGCCCCGGGCTGCTCTAAGCGGGCGGGAGACACCGGGGCTGCAGCCGCGGGGAGTGAGGAGGCCCCCAAGGCGCGGCCGGGCAGCGCGCGGGCGGGCTGGCACCCGGGGCGCACCGGGAGCCGCTAGGGCGCACGGTTGGTGCGCCCAGGTGGACACGTGCTCATTGGGGACGTGCAGACGCCAGCCCAGGGGCCTCTGGCAGAAAGCGGGGCCCCAGCACGTCCTGCCTGCCAAACGCTTCGACTCCACATGGGGACATTTCCAACTGCCTCACCCACATGCCTTAAATGGCAGGCTCCTCAGCGGTCAAGTTGGCCAAGGGCAGGGTGTAGCTCAACACAGGCCATCCCTCTGTGAGGCCAAATGTGGGTTAGAAAGACAACCGAGAGTTTGTAGTTATAGGTGCTCGGCTAGGCTGGGCTTGATCACTTATTAGCTGTGAAGCCTTGGGCAAGTCCCTTAACCACTCTGAACCTCAGTTTCCTCATCTAAAAAATGGAGCGTCTGTCCGTGCTGAATGAGATAAAGTATGCGTATAAAGGTGCTTTGTAAAGGGCAATCTGTTCTGAACATTATCCTGTGACATTCTGGGCTGAAACTCTGAGAATCTTTACTTCTGTACTCAGTCTCTGAAAGGAAAAGTAGGATCTGGTCACCAAAACACTTCACCTCTTCGTTACTGAAACAGGCGGCAGCTCTAAAGTGCATCTTTTATGCCAGGGCCTGGGCTGGAAATGAGAGATAGATAAGATAAGATCCAGTCCAAAAGGAAACAAAAAGCTGAAAACAAAATACGTCTTCACCTCCAGGAGGGGGCTGCTAGAATTCCCAACATTCATAAGCAAACTTTCCTCCATAAAATGAAATAAACATGGGGGAAAAAAACCAATGTGACCTCTTTAGATCCTTGATGACTCTATAAATACAAAACTTAAGAAGGCATTTTGAAAGGTAGGCACATCAAATTTCTCCAAATCACCTCTTTCCTGGGCAAATTCTTGCAATTTCTACTAAATCACCTTCTCAACATTCAGAGAGGTTTCACCTGTCACTTGAAGAGCAATTACTACTCTGCCCAAAGACTGAAGCAGTCACCAAAACAGTTTCACTGATTGATTGTTTTCTCTTTCTTTTCATAACAGGCGTAGGTGGAGCTGTTTGTGTCGTAAATCCAAGGCAACACCAGATTTGACATCCCCCTCCAGTATATCCAGAACTTCTGCTTTCTGGCTAAGCCCCATCACTTTCTTCAAACGTTTCATTTTCTCTTCACTTCCAGTGCCAGCTCCAGAGGACAAGTTTTTTGAGGGGTGTTAGCTCACAAATAAACAAAGCTTTTAGTACTTCGGCAGAGTGACTGCGTACCCAACAAGAGTAGAGAATACAAGATGAGCGAAGTGAGACCAGAGAGGTGGAAAGACTCAGCCAGAGTCATGGAGCTAGGATTTCAACTTAGATCAGACCCTCCAGAGCTCATGTTTATAACCACCAGGCACCAGGCTTGGCAAGTAATATGAAGGCGGGGCAGCCCCCGGTGATGAATAAGTGGTCCTTTCCCCTCCAGTTACACAGATATTAAAAAGGAATTAGAAGAGCACAGCAATGTGAATGCACTTAGTGTCACTGAACTGCATACTTAAAAGTGGTTAAAATGGTAAATTTTATGTTATGTATATTTTACTATGCTAAATTTTTAAAAGGCATAATGGAAGGTGAGATGGAGTGGAAGACAGGCTTAGGCATCTCTTGGAAGTGACCAGTTGGAAAGCTTTGAATCTCAAGATAGAAGAATCACGATCAGGGACACATACCTGGGTGTCATCTACATTGTGGTTATAGCTAAAGAAAGAATGGCCAGGGTAAGAAAACAGAACGAGAAGAGGAGAAAGCCCAGGAAAGGAGGCTGAGGAAGTATCATCTGAAGATTTTAGAAGGAAAAATCAAGAGGGATGTTTCTACGAAAAGCCACAACAGGAGGAAAGGGTTTTTCAACAGAGTCAGGTGGTTTGGGGAGGTCAAGAAAGATGCAGACTAAGAGGCTTGGGCAGCCAGGAAGCCGTGGGTGACATTGAGAGAGCTGTGTGTGTGTGTGTGTGTGTGTGTGGGTGAGCCTGTAAGCAATTACAGAGACTTGAATGAGTGAGAGGTGGGGAAGGAACATCCTTGAGTACAAACCACTCCTTTCAGATGTTTGGATGTGAAAGATGAAGGTGGTGGGGGGAACAGGAAGGTGGTCTATGGGAAGCAGAGTCAAGTTGAAGGGTTGTTAGATCAGGTGAGACTTGAATGTTTCAGGGCCAAAGGGAATTAGGCATCAGGGAAGTGAGAACAAAGACACAGTCCAAAGGGAAGGTAAGTATTAGGTCTCAGATTAGACCAGAGGGCATCCAGATGAGCACTAGTGGCCAAGGTAGGCTTGGAAAGATGGGGAAATGAAGTAGGACAGAAGATGGAATGGGTAAAGATGAAGTCATTTTATTTGAAAGAGAGAGAAGTTGAGGGAGCATATATTGGAAGCCTAGTTTTCCCAGCTGACGGAAGGGCCATTGGTTGGGACTGGTGGGGTGTGGGAGGGGACTTCAGAAAAATAGAAATGGTTTGTAAAGAAACTGTGAGAAATGGGAACAATTAAGACACGTTTCCCAGTCAGTAGTATGCATCAGAATCTCCTGGGTCACATTTGTCTGAATACATGTACAAAATTAAATATCTATGGGGTGAGGTAAGAGTTAGGGATGGATTTAGAACCATCGTACTAACTGGGCTTACTAGGAGTAGACAGAAGACTTATGACCAATTTACTTCCTCAGTGGCTTTTAACCGCCTGAGACCCATGATATACAGGGCTCCTGTTTACTCCATGTTGAGGACTGTCAAACCAGGGATGGCCAAAAGTCAAAGGAGAGAAGAAATTCAGAATGCTGGACCCTGGGGATTTGTCCAGGGGGAAATGTAGCAGAATCTTCACTTTTTTTTTTTCTGGCTGCCCCATTTGTGCAGCCCTTTCCATCTTTAGGGAATTCCCATATTACGAGCCATTGTGAGATTCAGAGCTACTTCCCATCATGCAAGCCAGGAAATGCCAGATATTTGTTTCCCAGGTCCTCAGAAGCTATGACATGGCATGCAATCTGGGCTTAGTTAGCCATGTACACTGGCCAAGGACCTTGAAGACATAGCATTAGAGAACTCTTTCAGGCTGGTTGCTCATCTTTGGTCCTGCCCATTGCTCAGGCCTCCTTCTCTAGCCTTCCCAGCTATTCTGCCAGCTACGTAATACACTTTTGATTCATGCCTTCTCTGCTCCTAGCAACTAGAATCAGTTTCTGCTGGTGACTAAGAACCCTAAGTGAAACAGGAAGGCACGTGAAGAGCAGAGAGAAAACATTTTCTCCTATTCCAATACTTCTCCCCTCAAAGCTCTAAATTTTAGCATTTTGAAATCATCTAACCCATTAAAAACACAGACAGTTATAACCCAAATTATGCCATTTCTTTCATAAACTTTTATTGTATAGCTATTCTATACTAGACATTAGGCTATGGCTTGGTATTACAAAGAATTCATAGTCTAGTGTTAATATTGGTGACTTTTTGCCCTCCACACATTTGAAATCTCAAAAGATCTAGTACAATGGGTGCATAATGTGTGTAACAAATCACTAGTTCTTGCTGGGACAGTAAACCGTGTTGCATAAGCATTACCCGTATTGTCTAATGGTTTTTCTGATAGATGCTGTATTGCACAGCATTATATCGAGAGAATACAGAATGCTAGATTTGCGAAATAGATGTTTTGGTAATAAAAACTGCAGAATCTATTTTAGGGTGTGAGTCCTTTGAGAACCACAGATGATCACAGCCTACTCCCCTGTGGGGAAAACGGGAGCTCTGTAAACTGAGAGGGAAATGACTTGCCAAGACCCATTGAGTGAGTAAAAGTTAAAGTCTTGCTGAACAGAACCTAAGAGTGTGAAACTTCAGAGTAACCTGAAGCTTTCCATTAACAAAAGTAATTTTAAAAGAATGCCAGGTCCTCCAAAATGTTTGTATTTGTATCAGCTCTCTTTTGCCTAGGATCTTTTAGAATACATGGTCATTAAAAACATATGTGATGGCTGCCCAGGATCAAAAGGAGGGGAACAGTGCTTGGAGCCCTTTTGGCTCCCGTGGTTGTGAACAATTTGGGAAAGTTGATGGGATTTCAAGTATGTGATGTTTTTCTCAATGGGATTCATATGATAGATCCATAGAGAGAGTCCCCATGGTGCAAGAGAGTGAAAGAAGTTAGAAAACAGGGTGCCAGTGTGGGAAATAAACTAGGCTGGATGTCACTTAAGGTATAGATTGACTAAGCTCTCTACGTAGAAGATTCAAAAAGAGCAACTAGAAATCCATCTAAAAATGAATGGTAGAATTTCTATCTGATGGCCTCATTTTCTCTTGGCTAGCCTTGGCAATGTCAGTTGATCAACACTGTGAATTGCTGGAAGAAACCAGGGGCTATGAGGAGAGCATACAGGAATTGGATCTGGATGGTTAGGGGTCATTCTACATTCACCTTGCTGGGATATTCAGATGTTGATAAAAATTTTGAAAAGTGGGTATAGGAGGTGGGAGGTGGGCATGGCACAGAGAAAAGGCATGAGCTGTAAAGACAAGTTAGAATCCCAGCCCTTAGACTCACCAACTGCACAAACTTGAATTCCTTTAGCTCAATTTCCTCATCCTTAATGGGGGATAACAACTCTAACCTCATAAGGATATTGCAAGAAATCAAGATAACAGATGGAAGATGCTTGACAGTGACCATAGTAGGGGCTCCAAAAATGGCAGGTCCTGATTATACAACCCAACTACTTCTTCATTAAAACTGTCATAGACCAAATCAAGTGAGTGACTTGATTGTATCTATCCTTTTATGTATGCTTTGTTTTTTTTTTTGCAATGTAGGCTTTTTCTTTTAAGAAAAGGGGTGAACTATCAATATTCTTTAAGTTTTCCACATTAGTAGGTACTTCTCTTTTTTCATCTTTTAAAAGGGAGGATTCTGCCCTGTGTCATTTATTGTCTAGAAATTTCATTACCAGACTGCCCCTTGAATGATTCATAGACACCTACAGCCTTATCTTTTGGAGTAAGTCAATTTAATGATTATAAATAAGAAGGAATGAGAGGGGAATGCTTAAGAGGACATAGATTAAGTCCTAGGAAAAGATGGAAAGAAAAGCTTAATTGTGGAGTGTTTTGGAAGAGAGCTACATGCCCACATATTAAAGGTGCTCCTTGGTGGAGTGGATTCAAGGTTTGGGTGTGAATTAGCTACAAAGTGGAAAAGTCTTTGGGAAGGCCAGTCTGGTTATCTGATGCTGGTAGACACAATCAGGTCACTGGCTTCCCAGAGAGCTTAGGGGCCAGTCTAGTTTGCCTTAGTACAATGACCATGAAGTGCCCGGTCAGCTTGGAATCCCTTTTTGCAGTGGGGCCATCAACACTTTCATTGTTAGCCATGATTCAATCATGCCGTACACATCCTGCAAGTCAGCACTGCTAACAAGAGAGAGATTTCCTGTGGGTTTGGCAGTGTAGGGACAGTAGACTATCAGTTAAATCCTGTGTGCCCTCCTGGTTGGGGAATGAATAATGAAACTGGGAAAGCCTAGCTTCAGCTCCGACCACCTATGGATGCTGAGCCCTTCTGATGCCCTTTGGAGTGTTCAGGGTTTCAATCCTGCATACCAACCCATTGCCCACCCTCCATACACTCATACACTGGCAAAATGGATCCAACTTGTGTTTGGCCCCTTGGAGCTGGTCTCACTGAGAGGTAATAGCCAGTCGGTCTCAAAAATTACTCCTTACTAAGAGCAGTATGGAGGTTCCTTAAAAAACTAAAAATAGAGTTACCTTATGATCCAGCAATCCCACTCCTGGGCATATACCCAGAAAAGATGAAAACTTTAATTAGAAAAGATACATGTACCCTAATGTTCACAGCAAAACAATTTACAATAGCCAAGACTTGGAAGCAACTGAAGTATCCATCAACAGGTGAATGGATAAAAAAGATAGGGTGTACATATACAATGGAATATTACTCAGCCATAAAAAAGAATGGAATAATGCCATTTGCAGCAACATGGATGGACCGAGAGATTATCATACTAAGTGAAGTAAGTCAGACAGATCTATATCATATGATATCACTTACATGTGCATTCTAAAAAAAAAAGATACAATGAACTTACTTACAAAATAGAAACAGGCTCACAGACATAGAAAACAAATTTATGGTTACCAAAGGGGAAAGGGGGGAAGGAGGATAAATTAGGAGTTTGGGATTAACAGATACACACTACTATATATAAAGTAGATAAATGACAAGGACCTACTGTATAGCACAGGGAACTATACTCAATATCTTGTAGTAACCTATAGTGGAAAAGAATCTGAAAAAGAATAAATATATCTGAATCACTTTGCTGTACCCCTGAAACACAACATTGTAAATGAACTATACTTCAGTAAAAAAAAGAATGGGATGTACAGGTTGTCACTTCTATTTGAACCCATAAAAGCTACTCTCATTCTCCAATGGACTATTACTCAGCCATAAAGAGGAACATCTGACATCTGCTCTGACATCTGCTAAAACGTGGATGAACCCTGAGGACATGATGCCTATTGAGAGAAAACAGTCACAAAGGTCACATTTTCTTGATTCCATTTGTATGAAATGTCCACGGACGGCAAATCCATGGACGCAGAAGTAATCCGGTATTCTCAGGGGAAGAGGAGGGGACATGGAGAGTGATTAGTGGGACAGGGTCTCCTTTGGGGCAATAAGGATGTGCTGGAACCAGACAGAGGTGGTGCTTGCGCAACACTGTGAATGTGATAAATGCCACCGAATTGTTCCCTTCAAAACAAAACAATATTTAACAATAAAAAACCTACACCAAAAAAAATTTCTCCTTACCAAGTGTAACCCTCCCAGCTGGGGCCTCGTGGACAGACAGCCTTTCCTCAAAGCAGCTCAAGATAGAGTAGAAAGAGCACCAGACAAAATCTCAACCCTAGGTCCTAATCCTAACTCTGCCAACTTACTGTGTGACCTCAGACAAGCAACTTAACTGCTCTGAGCTGAGGTTTTCTATTTTTACACTGGGCACAGAGATAGCTAACTACCCCCACAAAGTTCTTGTAAGGATGAAAGGAACCCATGAGTGAGAAGGTGTTTTGAGAACTAACTATAAATGCTCTCAGAGTGGGAAGGACTACAGTGAAAGGGGTGCCTTCAAGGTTAGGAACTCAGGGACAAAAGGACTGGGCAGTGGGGTGGAGGCAGGGGCTGGGGTGAGGTGATGTTTCTAAGACTGAGAAATTCTGTAGCAGCCACAGACTCGGCCTACCAGGAGAAAAGACTCAGCTAGCACATAAGACAAAAGAGGCTTCCAGATGTCTGATGGGTTTCTAAGACAATCAAACCAATAAATGAAAATGCCCAATGCCACCCAGGGCTCTCTTTGCCTCCTCAATGTTCCTCAGTTACTCAAGTGATTTCTGCTTTATCCAGTAAAACCGCTGCACTTCCTGATCTACATATTTAATTAGCTTCGCAAAATGCAGGATAGGGTGTGGGTTCCAAGGATGCAGTGGAAGCAGCAGAGAGAAGCAGGAGAGAAGGAAACAGAGAAACTTGGATCTTTTCTGCCATCTGTGTATGTGTCAAACTTAGACTGGAAAGCTACCTGGTCCGTGTTTACATGAATGTGCCCTCCTTTCTACATTCATTCAGAGCTAAGTTTATCCCACTAGAGGGAAAGGCGTACTTGGGGAGGTGGGGATGGAAAAAGAGTTGACGCAGAGGCGTCTGCTTGACTGGGAGCCAGGAGCGCTGAGGGGGGTGGGGGGTGGGCAGCCCCTCTGGGAGGCCCCAAGGATGGAGCCTGTGCTGACTTGACAAAGGAAGGTGTGTTGTGTTCTGCTGAGGAGGGAGTGAGCACGAACAAGACATTAGATCACGTATTAGAGATAGCAGTTCCCTGACTCCCATGAGCCCCCAAGTCTGGCTCAACCCTTTGGGAAATGGACACTCAGCTGCTCTCCAGGCCTCCACAGTGAGAGCAGTGTCTGTCCCCTGGGGAACAGCAGCTGGCAGGGCCACTTCTGAGGCACAGTTGAGCTTGCCTTCTGTACTGATGTCACTCCCGTTGTTTTCTCTCCGGGGACAGCTTTCCTGGGGTGGGCGTGGAGGACAGAGGGGTTGTTGCCTTCTAGGATCTGGGTTGGATTAAGTGCTGTGCACCCACATCTGGATGTCAGATTGTTGATGCCTGCACTGGGACCCAGGTGTCTGCCGTCAGTCCTTCATGATGTCCCCTCTTCCCACTCAGTTCCTCTCTTTCCTCCTCTCTAGTTCCTCACCTTTCACTCTTCCCTAAGTCAAGCCCTTGTGACACCATCTTTTGCAAGTGGACAAGCCATCACAATAGAGATAGCTTTTCCTGTGATCAGAGAGCTCTCTGCTAGAATTGAAGATCTCCAGCTATAGACAGGCAGTCCATTTCCCTCTGGGGCTCGGTCCCCTTGTCAAACAGAACTCCCCTTTGTTGGGATGGGGGAGGGGAGGCCCCCAGGGTTCTGGGATGGTTCTCCTTTGTTTCAGGCTCAGAAGTCGCCATAGCATCTTGCCAGAGCTTTACCCTGTTTTTAGTCTCCAGTCCCCATACTCCTCCCCAGAGAACTTGACACCTTCATCTGTTTGTCCCATTCCAAATTTGGTGCTTTCTCATACCACGAGCTATGCCTGGAATGCAGCCTCCCCCTCCCTTTTCTAACTTTCCAAGTCCCCTCTTGTTAACTCTACAGCATTCCAGAAATCCCACCCCCTCAGAGTATGCATGGTGGTCCCTTTGGGAAGGAAAAGTGGTTATCCCTCCCAATTTCTAACATAGTGTGTGACTTACAAATTATTTACTTAACTTGTCGCTCTCTCAATTAACTCAAAAATCATAAAGTCAGAGCCCTGAAGGAGATCTCAGATACATCAGCGTCCCACAAGCCACCATGATGGTTGTTTGCATGTAACAAAGCTACTTAGGTTGGCAGGAAGCATGGATGGGACAAACTGGACCTTAAATCTCAATTCTACCACTTAATGACCTTAAGAAATTTACTTCTCTGAGCTTAAGTTACTCTGTCTGTAAAATGGGAAAGATATCAGTATCCATTTTACAAGATTCTTGTGACAATCAAGTGAAATAATGTATTCATCATGTATGTAACTCCTGACATATTGAAGGTGGTCAATGAATACTCTTTTATAATCATGACCATAATCTCATTTATTCATCAAAATCAGTATCATTCTGGATATGTTTCTGCCTAGACGTGCCTGTGTCCGAGTGAAGGCTCCTGAGTCACTTGTTGGCCCATCACTGGGTGCTATGGACTGCATGTTTGTGCCCCTTCCCATTCAAACGTGGAAACCCACACCTCCAGTATGATGGAGATGGGGCCTTAGTAGGCAATTAGGTCATGAGAATGGAGCCCTCATGATGGGAGTAAAGAAGAGGCAGTAGAGAGCTTGCTTTTCTCTCTCCTTCCTCCATATGAGGACACAGCAAGCAGACAGCCATCTGCAAACCAGGAAGAGGGCCCTCACTAGCAACCCAATCTGTCCATACCCTGATCTTGGACTTCCAGCCTCCAGAACTGTAAGAAAAAATGTTTGTTGTTTAAGCTGCCCAATTTATGGTAATTTGTTACAGCAGCCCGAGCTAAGACCCCAGGTGTGTCAGATATGGTCCTCAGACTAGACCAGCACTTACTCATGAAAACTGCTGACTCTTGCTTCTTGCCTCTAGAGTTTGCTCTCCAAGGTCTTTTGATGCTGTGCAAACCTTTTTGTAACATTTTGGCTTTGCCAAATTCTTATCACGAGAGACTGAAGGAGACAAAAGTGGAAAGTGTTCTACGGGGTGATTTATGCTACCACGTAGAACAGTGATCTAAGCTTTGCAGGAGAGCAGATCGCAGACTCCTTTTGAGAATCTGGTAAAAACTATGGACTTAAGGGCAATGCACATGCCTACAACATTTTGTATACAATTCCTGAGCTTTGTGGAACCTCTTGAATTCTTCCATGGACACTCTTAGAAGACCCATGCACCTCTGTTTAAAAAAAAAAAAAAATCTTCTCTGGAACCTAGAAATCAGAAGAGTTGAGAGAGACAGGAGAGAGTTGATTTATGAGCCAGGAAGCTCAACCTGGTTATTAATGCAAGAGACCGGAAGTCTGGGTCTTTCCTGCTCAGCCCTGTCACCTCCTGCCCCCAACAGGGACCTTGCCAATGGCTGCTCAGGCTGCCCCCTCTTCACACTGACAGCTGCCCTACCTTAGTTCTCTTTCATAGTTTCTGGCAGAGAAAAGGCACAGGCGCCAATGAACCCCCTTCCTGGGCATGAGCTACCTCTACAGTGTTTCTCCCAACCCAAAGCTTCCTCAGACCAATGCCTATCCAGCAGTTAGTCCTTCTAGAGTGGGCCTCACTGGTCTCCCCCAGAAGGGACCTGTCTTGCATCTGTATACAGTAAGGATCTTATCAATCCATTCTTGCTTCCCAGGATTAGGTTGAAACTGCTTTCTATTCTAGGTGGAAACAATTAAAAAAAACAAAAAACAAAAAAACAACAAAAAACCCCAGATATCAGAACCCGGAGTTTGAACAGAATAATAAAATGGCTTGTCCACATCACCCTCAAACCGTGTGAGGCTCTATCCCATCAGGCATCTTATGAGTAGCCTCCAATATTCAAAATCCACTTTCCAAAGGCCTGCCCCGCATTCCTGCCTCTACCACTGCCGGCTGAAGTCATCTGACTTCCATTTTGGAACCTCCAGTGAGAATTCCAGCTTGATCCCAAACCACTGGCCTCTCCAGCTTCCAAGGAAAACAGACGTTGCTGAATTATAAAGACTCTGTTAGGTTGCTGGGAGCCAAAACAAATGGAGCTGGCTTTTCCTTAATAAGGGGGAAGCAGCCTTTCCAAGGTGGTGACCTAATGAGGCAACCGACAAAGAGGTGTCAGGTTTCAAACCCCCCGCCCCATGGAAAGCCAGGAAAAGGATAACGTCTTTCAGGATGAACTTCGACTTTGGAGCAGCCTGGAGATTTCACACTTAACCCTCTGAGTAAATGAAGCCCTAAATTTGATAATCCTAGTATTTAGAAAACATTGTAACAGCCGTAGTCCATAGAGAAAACATTTATTTGGTAAGAATATGACCACTGGTGGAAAAAAATGGGCAAAGATACTCTTTTGCCATTTTACTTTCATAGGAGTACAAACTAGTATTTTCCCAAGTTATAATAAAGCAGAAAGAAATTGAGTTAAGAAAAAGCTGAAAGTTTCCAAGTTTCTTTCTCAATTAAATAAAGGTCTGAAGAGTATTGGAGAGAACAGTTTGAGTGTAAGTTTTTTGGGTTTTTATCTTTAATAAACACTGATGTGATGCTTACTCTGTCCCTGGATCCCTTCTAAGTGCTTTGCAAACATTAACAGATGTAATCCTCACAACAGCCCTATAAGGGCAGCATTATTATTATACCCATTTCACAGATGAGGACACTGAGACACAGAGAGCTTCCAGTCACACAGCTCTAAGTGGCAGATGTAATAATATCAGGTAACCTGCTCATGCTGTTGGAAGCCTGTATCTGTGTGGGACTATTTAAATGTTGGGAGGATTATATCTGCATAAATAAAGTGCATTTGAAAGAGGTGAAAGTGATTTCTTTTCTTTTGAATATTATCCTCTCTGAGGGTTAAGACCTTAGATAACAACAATAAAAGGGCCAGAGAGCTAAGTCAACTTCTTCCATCATTCCTTTCTTTATTTCTCTCCCCCCCTTCATCCCTTGTTTCCATCCATCCTGCCTCCCTCCCTCCCTCCCTTTCCTTCCTTCCTTCCTTCCTTTCTTCCTTCCTTCCCACCCTGCATACATACTGGGGACACACTTCACACTAAGCATCATCCCAAGTGCTGGGGATCAGCAGAGAACAGGACAAAGAAGCTGCCTTTTTGCATTTCCATTCCAGGGAAGGGAGAGGGACATTAAAAGTAGGAAAATCTAGGGCTTCCCTGGTGGCTCAGCGGTTGGGAGTCCGCCTGCCGATGCAGGGGACACGGGTTCGTGCCCCGGTCTGGGAGGATCCCACATGCCGCGGGGCGGCTGGGCCCGTGAGCCATGGCCACTGAGTCTGCGCGTCTGGAGCCTGTGCTCTGCAACAGGAGAGGCCACAACAGTGAGAGGCCCGCGTACCGCAAAAAAAAAAAAAAAAAGAAGGAAAATCTACAATCTAACTTCAGAAATGTTCTGAAGAAAAGCACCCTAAGGGGAGAGAGTGGCGTGGGGATGAAGGAGCGACACTCCATCAGAGAGACCTGAATACAGAGCGAGTGACAGAGCTATGCAAATATTAAGGGAATCGTGTCCGGGGCCGAGGGAGCAGCACACAGGAAGGCTCTGCACCGTGAGCGTACTCAGCATTCACTGGAGTGGCAGCCAGGAGACCAGTGTGATGGTGGCAGAGGGGGCGAGGGGTTGAGTAGTGGGAAAAGAGGCCAAAGAGTGGCCCGGTCAGATCATGGCCTTGGGAGGGTTTGGACAAGCTGTGAAGGGATGTATTTACACCTTCAAAAAATCACTCTGACTGCCCAGATGAGGGAGGGAAGATGTGAGCAGGAGATCAGATGGAGGACCATGCAGGATTCATGTGAGAGAACGATGGAATGGTGTGATCATGGTAGACAGAATAATGGTCTCAAAGATGTCCACGCCCTGATCCCTGGAGCCTGTGAATGTGTTACCTTACATGGCCAAAGGGACTTTGGCAGAGTGGGCACAGGTGGGTACTGATGGAACCAGTGCCTGGCCGGATCCAGGAGACCTTCACTCCAGGGCTGGGGGAGAGGATTGGCAGGGGACAAGAATCCAATATCAGCTAAAGAGAGGGGACACGGACCCCTTGGGCTCAACCCCCAGCTCTAGTGCTTACAAGGTAGAGTGTAAACTTGGGGAAATTACATCATTTCTCTTAGATCAACTCCCTTGATCAGAAAATGAAATTAATAGTGCCTGACCCCATGGGTGTTTTGAGGGCAAAAGGAGACAATCCATGTCGAGCCCTGGGCCTGGCAGGTAAGAAGTGCTCTCACAAATGCTGAGTGGCAGCTTTCCTACAAAAGGTGTTGAGTGCCGTGGTTAAGAGCATTGGTGCCAGGATGCTCTGGGTTCAAAGACCAGCTCCATATTTATTAGATAGGGGACCCCGGGTGAGGTACTTAACTTGCGTCAATTTCATCTTAGGTAAACTCAGGTTAATAATATCTACCTTACGGGGTACATGGGGAGGTCTGTGTTGGTTTTTATTATTCTGGTAATGAAGATGATAAATAATGCATGTCTTGTAAAAATGTAATTAGTGTTGACTCCAGGTCTTAGGAATCATAAAATATGAAATGAAGATCTAAAGGATAGTTCTGTCATATAAAATTAAGAGTCTCTGCAATCAGATATTTAAGTGACTCAGAGTTTTGCCTAATCAACATGCAGTGAAAGGATGATGTAACGTTAACTACATGCACAGTAAATGAAGATGCTCTCAGCTTTGCCTTCATCAGCGTGATTTCCCGATGCTGTGAGTCCCACCTCGTACACTCAGGCAGCGAGGGCCTCTGCCTACAACCGAAACCTTGGAGAGGGCTGCCTTGAGGAAATCACAATGAGTCTGCAAGAAGATGCAGACGCAGTCTCGGAGAACGAACATCCTCTGCCTGTTAGCCGGCTCGGATTTTAACCTCCCACCCCCTCCTTCACCTGGTTTGACTGTAGGCCTCTGAGTCATTACACCTGGGCCAGGGACTGAGAGCCAGGGACTTCGGCATTTACCGACGATTGGAAAACCCCTCAAGACGTCTGTGCCAAAAACAGAGGCCGCAATAGGATCCCCACTCGGCGGGGTAATTGACTCAGCAGTTTAGACACATACAGATGGCCCTTCTATGAGCAAAATGATGACCCTGAACTCCATAATCTGAAGAGCTAAGTGCTAAATGTGCAGCATTTCCTTAAATGCCTCTGAAAGGACTCCTGGGACTATAATGAATGTTCATTTGACACATCTTATCAAGGAAATCAGAGAGAGCCATCCTGCCTCTCCTCCCAGGGTTTGGCTGAGTTAGGGAGGGATGGGGGAGCTTCCGGGAAGAGTGTGGCACTAGGATGTGACGGACCTGGCCTCCATCATAATCGGTCCCTGTGTTGGCATCAAACCGCCGACCAAGCTGCGGGTCTTGTCTGCTTGGCCTCAGGTTGTATTCCAAATCCTCGCTACTCCTTGTGTGGTCTGTGGACAGCAACATCCGTATCAAGGTTGAAATGCAGCTTCTCGCTGGCCTGAAACCTACTGAATCCAAATCTGCATTTTTATAAGATCCCCCGGTGATCTGTGAGCAGATTGAAGTTTGAGAAGCACCGATCGATCTAGGGCCTGCTGGGTCTCAACTGTGACAGCACATCAGACCTGGGCTGCTTTAAAGTAATACCCATCCCTGGGGACCCACTCCAGCCCAACTATACTAGGGCCTGTTTTCAAGTTTTATTATGCAGCTGGGATTAAGAGCTGCTGATCTAGAGTTTCACTGATGATGACGATAGCAAAGATTGCAGGTAAACTTACTGAGAACCTACATATGTCAAACGCTATATTACCTCATCAGAGTCCTACAAAGAGGTACTATTATTTTCTCCACTTCAGAGATGAAGAATTAAGAAACCATCTAAGGTCACAGAGGGCAGACAGGGCAGAGACGAAATTTGTACTTCTAACTTCTCCACAAATCACTGAGCCTGCCCCAGACTGACTTTATCAGAATCTCTGGGGGTGGGGACCTAGGGACCCACATTCTAAACTTATGTATCAGGTGAATCTTTTTCATACTAAAGTGTAATATGTGAGAACCCCATTTTATTTGCTCCCGAAGGGGCTTCTTTAATTTAGGACTTTGGAAATTGAGAAGAATGAGTACTCTGGGGGAGCTATGATGAATTTGCTCAGCAAATTTGGGTATCATGTACTGGTATGTTTATACACAAAGCTGTTCATAATTTACACTACACAGATACAAGTACTGTAGTGAGTAGTCACACTCACGCCTCTAAAAACTGGTCAGATCTTCTAGCCACAGATGGTGCCAGCTTTACTCCAGGTTTCATCCTGTGGTTCCACATGATCCCTGACTCAGAGCTTTCCTTTTCCCAGTTGTTAGCCATCCATCCATCCATCTATCCTCCCAGTGATTCATCCACCCATTCATTTATCTATCTATACATCCAACCATCTACCCATTCATTCATCTGTTTATATATCCAACTGTCCATCCATCCATCCATCCGTTATTCAACACCTTCCTTTACTGTCCTGGCATTGTGGTAGAGTTGAGTAAGGCACAATCCTCAAGGAGCAACAGAAACATTAACACACTTTTACAAAACAATAAAGTTTGGTGACAGGGACAAATCCAAGGTGCGCTGGGGGTAAAGCGGAGGAAGCCAATTCCGGGTGTCTGGGGATGCTGCCAGAGGAGGGTCCAGGAAGGCTTCCCAGAGGAGAGAAAATGAAAACTGAATTTCAAAGGATGCATAGGTCCTCAGTAGGGAAGAGGATGGTCCATAGGGAGAGGGGAGAGGCTGTGCAAGGGTCAGGAGGCACAAGAGAGTGCCGTGTGTTTGGGGCGCTAGAAGCCACCCCGTTTTGAAAAGGATGTGCAAGATGGAGGAATGTGAGAGATGGCACTGCTGAGATGAGGCAGGAACCAGGTCACAGCTCTGCTCAGCACATCACATGTCCTCCTGCGGGTGAGGGGAGCCACTGAAGGGGGAAGCAGGGAAGTCACTTTGGAAAGATCACTGGGGCTCCTTATTGAGAACAGATTGTTGAGTAAGGGAGTCTCCCTGGAGGCACAGAGACTATTTTCGGAGTCTAGAAAAGAGATGAGAAGCTCCTTAATTGAAAATAATGGTTATGACAACTGTAATGGGTTGAACAGTCCCTGAAAGATATGTCCAAGTTCTAATCTTTGGTACTTGTTAAAATGACCTTATTTGGAAATAGAGTCTTTGCAGATGCAGTTAACTTAAGGATCTTGCTATGACGGCATCCTGGATTGAGGGTGGGCCCTAACCCCAATGACTGGTGTCTTTATAAGAGAAAGGAGAAGGAGATTTGAGACACACAGACCCAGAGGGGAAGGCTATGTGAAGACAGAGGCAGAGACTGGAGTTAGGCAGCTACAAGCCAAGGAACACCAAGGATTCCGGCAGTGACCAGAACCTAGGAGAGATGCATGGGACAGATTCTCCCTCAGAGCCTCCAGAAGGAACCAACCCTGCTGACACCGTGATTGCAGACTCTGACTTCCAGCACCGTGAGATAATACATTTCTGTTGTTTTAAGCCCTGCCACCCCCCCTCCCCTGCCAGTTTGTGGTAATTTGTTACATTTGCCCTAGGAAACTAATACACCAACTAACATTGACTACTGACTCTATGCCAGGCACCCCATGAAGTACTGCATAGGTGTGGTTCATTTAGCAAACCCCACATTCCATAAGGTAAGTATATTATCATCATTCCCATCTATCAGATAAAAACACTGAGGCAGAGGGATGTTCAGTCATTTACCCAGGGTTACAAAACCAGTAGGAGGCTGAGCAGGTTTTTCATGCAGGCAGTCTGGGAGCAGAGCCTGTGCTTTCAGCTCCCTGGTCTAATGTCAAAGAGATGGAGATGAAGGAGCAGACTTGAGTAGGTGGGGAGAATTACCAGGACCTGGCAACTCACCAGGCATCTGGAGGGTGGCAGAAGGAATCGAACCTCCTGGATTTCACGTGCTGCGGTGCCCTAACCCTAGTTTACATCAGCCACTGTTTTCCACGCCACACCACCCCCCGGGATGCGCTCACCTGTCCAACTCTCTAGTCCTGCTCTTTGCACCTGGTTCTCAAGGAGTCCTCCTTGGCTCTCCCCATACATGTCCTTAAAATGGCTCTACTCTTGTCAGTTCCCTGGACAGTGGTCTCACTACCTCCTTTTCTCACTTTCGGTCCTGGCTGTTCTTACATCTTTGAGCTCTACCCCGGCACTCAAACTTCTCCTGACCCTAGAATCATCATGTTTATTCTGGTTTCTGCTCTCAGCATCCCTGCCCCTTTCCTCCCGCTGTCCCCATCTCCTTGTAAAACGAGGAGGCAAAGCATCCAGGTGAAGGGCTGGGAGGAAAACCATGTCTTCCAAGGGAAAAGGTTACATACTTCCTCTACGCTGTTTTCCTCTTTCCCCTTTAAAAATTTCCCATTCTCTCAGCCCAAGGCTGAGACCAAAAAAAAAAAGCATGCAAAAATACTTTTTGCTCCTTTATATAACTTGGGTTTTTTTCTGGTCCACAGTGAGTGGATTACATTAGCCTGGGCTGCAGTGATAAAGCAGAGTGTGCTGTGTTATTGCCATACAGATGTGTACATTGCTATTTCAAGAAATTTCCAGCTCCTACAATTCCCTCTGTGGGTCTGGGATGGCAAATCTGCCAGTGAGCATAACTGACGGATTAATTTAAAGGCGGGTATTAGCACCGTTCCACACGTCTAGTTTTAAAATGGTCTTTTATTATATTCTAGGATAAAATTTCACTGGAAAGGTCCAGGATATTAAAAAGACAAATATTTTATATTAAAACAATAGAAACTTAGACCTACAACCCAGATGCCACTACACTTCCACTGACCAAAGTTCATTGCCAAAAGTGGAACCATTTCGGAGACATAATTATGTAAAGGAATAACGAGAAATTCAAAGGCTGAGAAACTTCCCAGAGTTCTCTGAAATAATTTGGAACCCCCTTTGGGAAGCACACAGGTTTATATGATAGAATACCACGTTTTACATTGTTTATCTTTGTTCTTAGACATCATTTCACAACATTCTACAAAGTGATATGATCATCATCCTGACATTTTCATCTGCTTTCAGACATTCAGATTGTTTTTAGAAAAGCAATCATCTTATCTGGGAAGAAATTTGCCATGTACCGTGCTGGTTTGCCAGCATCTTAACATACCCTAAGATTAGATTTTCTTTTCATTTCAATACTATTTTATATATAGCCTATTTTGTATTTAAATATATCAAAGATATTAAATATTTATTAAAATTGTTTCTAGGTATTCATATTAAGTTCACTTTACTTAGGGTTGACTTTTACTCCTCATGGTCTAGCTATAGAACATAGTAAGTAATGATTAACTGACTAGTGCCTCTGGAGTGGTCTTTAATAAACATAAACCTTCATTCAAATGACAGACAATCCAAAAGGGGATAGCTGGAACTTGCTCACACTCACTCAATCCATGTGTTGCGATGACACAAAATCACAGGGATTGAGAGATAACTTGCATTTTCCTTTGAGTAAAAAAAAAAAGGCAACTTATTAAAATAAGAAAAATGTAACCGTTGGATGTAACCAGTGAGCTAGTGGGAAGGAAAGTTCAGTGCATTTGCACTGGAAGCATCAGAAAGGTAGATTCTTCTTTCATTGGTTCGTTTAACAATATTTAATGAGCACCTGCTATATGGTGGGCACAGTGCTAGTTTCTGGGCTTCTAGTGAATGAGTTTCAGGAAGAATGAAGAGAGAAACTCCTTCTGGGGCTTACAGGTCTTTTTGTTAACTCTCCCTTATTAGACTTTGGGGAAAAGGGAGCCCAGAGGAATCCACAGAACAAAGTCTTTCAAATCAGAGCTCAGTTCAATACCAGTATTCCCCTTACTAGGGTTCTGTATGGGGACAAGCCACTTAAACAATCTGAACCTGTGCCCTCACCTGCAGAATGGAAATGATAACAATCATAAGATTGTCATGTGGATTACACAAAACAATGGGCACACAGGAAGTGATCCAAAGGAACAGTTTCTAAGCAGTAAAGAATATTATAATAAATATTAACTGTTTGTGTTTCTGTCTCTCTCCCTTCCTCTTTGCTCCTGCCTTGTGGCCACTGTCTAACCACTGGCATGATTTTGGTGAGCAGGCCTACTTAGCCTAAATTCCACAAAGCAATGAGGAAACTGTTTTCTCTATGTTTAACTGCAAAGTACTGTGGCTTGGAGTAAAAGTAGCCAGACACAAAAAGCTACAGAATGGATGATTCCTTTTAGGTGACCTTCTGGAAAGGGCAAAACTATAAGGACAGAAACCAGATCAGTGACTGACAGAGGCTGAGGATGCGGAGAGGGAACTGATGACAAAGGGGTCCAAGGGAACGAACAATTTGTGATGACGGAAATGTTCCGTATCTTGGTTTTGCAGGTGATTGCACACCTGTATATATTTGTCAGCATTCGTTGAACTGCACCCTTGAAAAGGGTGCATTCTACTGTATGTAATTTATATCTCAACAAACCTGACCTTGAAAAAAAGAAGACTGTGGCTTGGGACCTTCAAGGTTTCCTTTAAGAAAAAAATCTATGATCAGTACAGGAAATGAGCGGTGCTCCTGGGAATACTCTTGTACAAAACTAACTATAATAAAGACAGACATTGATACTCCTCCTAAGAGAGGTACAAAGTTCTCTGGGAATTCTGAGGCAAGAGAAACATCCATCCAGGGACACCAAGGCATACTTTATGGAAGAGGTTGCATTTAAACCGGGCCTGAAGCGTGCAATTAATCACTGGGTTTTGTTTTTTTTTTTCTCTACCAATGATGAATATCTTAGACTCCAGCCTCTGTCTATAAAATGCTTGCAAATTTTACTATGTTTGATTATTCTTCTAACAGTTTGTATATTGTAATGTATTTGCCAGAGATGAAATGATTCACATTATCTTGCCCCTTAAAAAACAATCACGGTTTTGAGGCAATGTTGAGTTTGTGGTCTTTAGGAAATTGTTTTTACATGTCCACTTATAAATGTTCTTCCATTCAATGAAATGAAGAAAAGTAGAATGTCATTAGAGGAGACATCATGACCAGGTAAGAGGTTGGAATGGGGTCCAATGGGGTCCAAAAATTTAGATTCTATGACTCACAAGTGACTCTATAAATCAAGAAAAAAAAAGATCAATAATCCAAAAGAAAAAAGTGGGTGGGGAAAACTATGTAAACAGACAGTTCAGGAGAGGAAACACAGTGGCTCTTAATCATATGAAAAGATGTTCAATTTCAGTGTAATTAATGAAATGGTTACTTCTCTTAATATACACACCTATGAATCACTGAGACAAGATCAACAGTCTGGTAAAAAAAAAATGAGCAAAGTAAATGAATAGACAGTTCATAGAAGAGATAATACAACTAGCCTTGAAACATATGAAAAGATGCTTAAACTCACTCATACTAAGAGAAAAGCAAATTAAAGCTGCACTATTTTGTACTCATTGGGCAGGTAAAAAAAAAGTTTACCAAGTTTGTTAACACAGTGTTAATGAGGGTGTAGGAAAATCAGCTACTGCTGGGACAAACTTTGTGGAGAAGCACTTGGCAATGTCTATTAAAATTACAAATCACAATGATTTTGACTGAGCAATTCCACTTCCACGAATTTTATCCTATAGATCATCCATGTGCAAAATGATTTGTACCATGTTATTCACTGCAGTTCTGTTTGTAATAGCAAATGAATGCCCCTCGTTGGGTTAAACGGGTTTTTATACATCATACCAGAGAACACTACTCCACTGTAAGAGACAGTGAGAAAGCTCTTCATAGGCTGATGAGAAGCAATCAGATATATTAGAAATCCAGAATCTCAGGCTCTGCTCCAGACCTCCAGAATCAGTATCTTCATATAACAAGATCCCCAGATGATTCCCATGCACGGGAAGGTTTCAGAAGCCCTGGTCCAGCTAGTTCCTACTCATGGTCACTTCAGGCTTGACTTCCTTCTGGAAGTCTTCTCTCAACTCTACCTTTATTCTACCTAATCTACATCAACTGCCTTTCCCTGGTCTACCATTATCCCATGTGTTTCTCTCCATATTATTTGCCACATTATAATTTTCTGGGCTTTTCTGTCACCCCCACCAGGAGATATTCACTGCTGTCTCACAGTCCCTAGCCTAGAGCCTGGTAATATGTAGTAGATGCTAAATAAATATCTTTTTGGATAAATAAATGGATGCACCAGGCCAAATAAAAAAGGGAGTGGGAAAGTTTGCTTAGTGATTTTTTTGCCATTTACCTTGTTCTTAGATGTTTCTCCTTTCTGGAGAAACTGCCAACTGATTAAGAAAGACCAGGGCACCCTTGGGAACAGCTCCTCTCACCTTACCCCCCCAGGCCAATAGCTGCAGGCATTGGAACAAATACATCTTCCAGCTCTTTGCTTGGCCATGGATTCAGCCCAGATTAGAAATAAAAGCTTTAAGTTCAGACGACATTTTCGAAGGGCCAGAAATTCCCTAGAAATCCTAGCTTCTTCTTGCTCTAGGAGATCGGTTTCCTGAATTGACTCAACTTTATTTGGGAGCATTTGCTAACTGTTGCTTCAACTGCTGCAAAATTCCACCCACACAGAGGAAAAGGGCTCTAGGAAAAGCCCAAGCACGTGGTGCATCAGAAACGGTTTACCATCACGTGTGCATGTGACTTCCAGGAGTGAAATCAAAGGGTTGCTGGCCAAATCACAGCACCACCAGAGTTCCCTCCAGAGGCCTCGGCACTGATGGCAAAGGAAAGCAAACAAAAGAAACATTCTTTCTACTTGTGAGTGAAACAAAGATCCCACTGAGAAAAGTGAACAGGAGAGCTGTAAAATCAACAGAAATGGGGGCTGTCTGTGGAGGAGGCATCTGGTTTCAATGTAAACATCCTTAAAATGTTTCAAGAATGAATGTGCATTTGAATAATTTATTATTAAACTTTTTTTTTCCTTACCATGGATATTTAGGGCAGATTCAGCATTGAAGAGATCCTTCCATATGCCCAACTCAACTGGATTTCCCACTCAGTTTAGACATTTTCTGAGTGGAATATTGAGAGGAAAACATTTGAAAGCAAACTAAACAGAGTTGCCTGTCCAAATCCAGGATTGCCTGGTTGGATGCAGGTATTTTTGGAAAGAGCCACGTGAACACAGCACACTAAGTAGATTGTACACTTTGCGCAGGAAACCTGAAGTGGGGTGGAGGCAGGGCTGTAAGAGTCTCTGCCTGCTCTGGTTTCTGTCTGGAGTTTCTTCATTGGCAAAGAAACTTATCTTGAATTGCACTTGCTCCTTCCTTCTGATCATGAATTGAATACACAAAGTTCTGAAAAATGCTCTAGAAAAGAGGTTGCGAATTAGTGACTGAAACGTGCTTTGTTAGGGCCAGGTTATGTCTTTAAAAAGAATGTCTTAAAGTGGTTGCCAACATTTTAAAACTTTCTGCAGGGCAACAATTGGCTGGATCCAAGTAGAATCCATTTGCTAATGACCTTTAGAAAAGACAGGCATCCCAGTTTGCCCCAAGCCATGGTACGTACACACACACACACACACACACACACACACACACACACACACACACA